>NC_079136.1:124593026-124793518 GCF_945859705.1 Episyrphus balteatus
AAAGAAAACATTATTTGTTTTTTTTTTTTAATTACACAGCCACACAAAAAAAATAAAAGTTCTGACCTGGGGTTGCGACTGGGTTTTTTATATAGTTTTTGGGTCGTTTTGCCCCATCATGTCAGGTTTTCGAGATAACCTCAAAAAATATCAGGAAATGTCCTGATCAAAGAAAACAATTTTTTTTTCGTGACATTTTTTGAGGTTATCTTCAAAACCTGACTTGATGGGGCGAAACGGACTTCGGATTCGGTTTAAGCGACCCAAAAAATATATGAAAAACCTAGTCGCAACCCCAGGTCAGAACTTTTATTTTTTTTTTGTGTGGCTGTGTTATTTTCACAGCACATTTTCTTGTCAATCAAAAAGACTTACTTGAACCTCATTTGTTTGTTTTTTTTTTCTTCAAAAAACAAATTTAAAGTTTTATAATACTTGCCACTACTGTGTTCCTTTAAACATCTGACAGTTTGATGCAGAAAGAAAATTATTATGTTATTTTATTGCAAAGCAAAACCCCACCAACAAAACTTTGAATTTCCATCATGGTTGGTTTCAGAAACAAAAAAAAAAAAGGGACTCTCACAAACTGCTAGTGGCACTTTTGTCTTTGTTTTACTATAGTGTCATAGTAATATAGCGTCGTGGTGTTGGTATTTTGGCATAAATGTGTCTCTATGTCCCTAAGTAGCTGTATACAGTCGTCCTCACAGAGTGTCCTTCTGTCCTTTCACTATTTTCTTCTTTGGCGACATTTAAATATGAAAATCGCATTACCATACTCATCTGATTTCTCCCCCAACTCTCACTCTTCTTCCTTGTGTATATCCCACTTCTGAACCCAATAAACTGAGACCGACTCTATTCCATTTATTCTATAGTGTTTATGCTATCAAAAGGTCAACAAATTATATATGAAAATCGTTTAAAGGCTAAAAAGTCCTTTTTTATTGCATTTCAGTTTCAGTCCTCTAAACAAAAGCCAGAGGGCGCTGGGGTGGGGGTGGCATTTCCAAATACAAATAATATATTTATTTCAACTTCTCATAAACATTTTGTGTATTATTATTTTTTTGTTATGAATATATTTGTTTTTGTGGTTTTGGTTTTTGGTGTCCTTGGGTACTTGGTCCTTTTTTTTTGTCCTGTCTTGCTTTGTATGATGTGATGATAGTCGAAGAAAAAACAAGAAGAAAGATGTGTGCTTTTTTTTTTTGTTTTCTCGATGGATGATGAAATTGAGTTTTTCTTTTTCTAAATTTATGTGTGTGTAGATGTGAATGTATGTGGATATGACCCATTTTCACTGTCTCAATGTGTGTGTATGTCGTCGTGTGTTATTTGTTTTTTATTAGTTAGGAGCTTTGGCATTGGCTTTAGCGTTTTCCTTTACTTAAATTTCTCTTTCCCTCGACATTGTATGTCGTCGGCGACGTGCGGCAAAGCGCGTTTAGAAACGATTGAAGGATAGAAGTTTTGCGTAAATGGCATTCAATGAATATTTTATTAGGTCTCTTTGTGTGTGTGTGTGTGTGTGTGAGTGTATGAGGTTGATGTGGCAATGGCAAATGGCACCCATCTTGTAATAACACCCTCCACTTACTCAGCCGACCGGATAGAAAATATCTATCCAACCCTATAGTCACCACCCGGGCGCCATCGCCACTTCTTCCTGCCATACCGTGTAAAATGGTGTAAATTGTCATGTTGGGCTGTTTGACGCCTTTATGTGAGATTTGATGAATATGGAGGGTGAATTAGTAATTTGACGTTATAGAGTATGTGTGTGTGTGGGTAGTGATTTAAAAAATCTCTGTTTGTTTAGAGAAGTAACAGCAGCTAACAGGGTAATATTTTAACCCTCTGATGAAGGCGCAGTAAATTTTATGGTTATTTGGTGTTCTTGGTATGTTTGTACCTACTTATAAGCTAACTTAGACGGAACAGGTTGTGTGTTGTGTATTATTATTTGTTTTGTCTTTGTTTGGAGGCGGGAGAATTTAGTAGTAAAATTTGTGTTTTTTTGGTAAACCCATAAATAAATTACGTGTCTTTATTGATCACCTTTAACAAATAAAATACAAATTTTAATATACCTAGGTACACACAAAGAGGTAATCAAATCGAAAGCCATTTCATGAATGGAAAATATTTACTCTGGTAAAACCTTTGCAGATAGGTTGTATAAAGACTTCCTTATACATACACTGACAGTTGACAGGTCTTTTTTGGATGCTATATTTATAATTTTGGAGATATTTATTTAAAATTGTGGGCAATTTTGTAATAGGTTTAAAATTTAAGAAGACAAAATTCAAATTTCAGAAACATGCCCAAACTTTATAACTTACAAGTCTCCACCAAAATGCTTTACTGAAGTAAATGGTGGACAGTTTTTGTAAAATACCGTTTCTGAGGAGTGTAATGGCAGCATTTATAGACTGGAGGTGTAAAATACAAATTAGAAAATTATCTTTTATTTTCTTATAATTCACACTTAGTTTAATCAAAAATTTAAATTTTATTTAATCCTTACAAGATTCATTATTCAACATAATGGAACTTAGAATTCTACACGATGAAAATTTTGGATTTTAAAACTTTATGTTCATACGTTTTTCCACTTTCCTATTTGGTGCTCAGAAAGTTTCTATCTAGCTTACGAGCTCTTGGCTATACTGAGTGCTCATAAAGTTCTAGACCAGCTAGTGAGATCTCGGCTATGCTCTGTGCTTCTAGATTTTTCTTTTCACACCTTTATAACCATTATTGGTCGAATTTTGAACAAAGAATAAGACCATTTAAAATTAAGCCGAATTCTGCATGGTTCTTAGCCGAGATGACTTCCGTCTAAAAATGAGCGGAAATCCTCTTAATTTAAGATGAAAATCTTCTAATTTTTATGATAACAAGAAGATTTTCATCTTTAATAAGTGAATTTCCGCTTAATCAACAACGGAACTCATCTTGACTAAAAAACTTGAAAAAATCAGCTTAATTTTAGGTTGTCTTATAGCGGGCGGTTTTTTGGTCCCGTCTGAATTGATGAGTATTGGGGAAGAAGACACAACATTGAATTGTTCGGGTTATGTGCAAAGAAACTAACCTGTCCAAGAAACCAAAGGTGCAGCGCCTGAGATGGTTAGGTTATGTAAAGCTCAAGGACAACAATGCTCCGACCCGGAAAGTTTCCGAATCCAAACATGAGGTACGGCACAGTAGAGGAAGACCTTGTCTAAGGTGACTTACGCTAGTAGAAGAGGGTCTCAATCAACTTGGCGTGAGAAACTGGATGCAGCTGGCAAAGGATAGAGCTGGTGGGAAAGGCTTGTTGGTTGATGCCCAAATCCACAATCGACTGTAGCTGCCTTTAGGACCCCCTAGATAAGAAAAAACATTTTTTATTAAAGCGGAAAAGCCCATAATCTGAAAGTAAGCATGGATAATTGCTCGAAATGTGTTGCTACTGAACTTGGCAAGTCTTGAATTCCATGCAAATTCTCCCTTACTTGATAATGTTCTTACAATAAGTGAATGTGAATTATAAAAAAATAAAAAGTTAAACCCAAAACAGAATTACATATTAATAACTGAAAATTTGATCTTAAATGTTCAACTTCTGATCGGGAAAATTGTCTAATTTGTCAATAGGATGGAAGAGTACACGGAAAGAAATTCCCATCAAATGTTCTAAGAGAGACAAATTCCAAAATTTGGGCTTAAATACTTTAAATCAACAACAACCACTTAGAAGTATCAATTAATTTTCTAACCTAAATAAATTATAATAACTCCATAATAGGCTATCCCAGATAACAGCCCAATGTGAATCCGGTTTAATTTTTATATTCTTGTGAAAACCATTTTTGTATAGGTACCTGAACTTTTACGATAAAAAAAAAACTTTCCCAAAAAAAAAAACTTCACTTTTCACTTTCCGAAACCTCATCCATGACTGCATTAATTGAAAAGTAACGAATTATATTATATTAGATAAACATCAACTCTGGGCTTTTAATTAAAACTTCCGCTACACAAAAAGCGAAGACCAACCTTTAGCACTGAGCTTTTCATGAGCTCTCTTTCTCTTCTTGATGACAGTCATTCAACAAATGAAACCTATTTACTCCCATCCGTTTCTTTCCCTACAAAAAAAGTTAAAGTAAAAAAAAAAAAACGCCATCAAGCAAATGATGAGCTGCAAGACTGAACAAGTACAACAGCTAGGGGCAAGCGAGAGACTTCAAAAAGTGAAACCAGTAACTAGCCAAAAGCAAACAATGGGGGCACATCACTGGATATTATTTACTTGGAGGAAGTCAAGTCACAGAAGCAGCAGCAATCCCAAGTTGGCGTACGACCAACCGGCATCATGGCATCGCGTTGTTGTTGATTGAGGGTGAAGCGGACACCCAGCCTTAGCCCTATCCTAGGCTTTTTTGTATTATTCCAAGCAGGGGGGCGTGTTAACAATTATTTTTATTATTATTCTGCCCGCTTGAATTTGCTGTGAATGGTTTCATTGTCATTGTCAGCGCGGTCGTCACCATCATCATCAACATCATCACAATCATCTTCAACTCATTCTCAGTCTCAGACAATGAAGAGACTGAAAAGGAACTCTAAAACGTTTACGCATTGAGCTTCAGCTTGGCGTGAAATTGCTTGTGATGTCATCATGATATCAAACCAACAACCACAACCCTAACCACACCGCCATTCATCTCAAAGTATAGGAGAAGCCAGAATCAGAAAACCCAGGAGCAGCCAGTCAGGATAGCAAAGTAGCATCAGCATTCAGCAAATCGCAGTACCGCAGGAGCAAGCAAGCAAAAGATGAATAAAATTATTATTATTATTTAAATGAATGGAATTATTATTGCTTGTTTGGCTTGGCCAAGACCAAGACGCCACTTTCAACTCGACTTCTTTCTTTGCCTCTCTGAAACTTAAGTGAAAAACTATTCCTATGATGGTTATGGTATTCTGTTGGGACTATATGATGGGCTCGGACAGAATATTAAATTAAAAGCCCGCTCCCGCATACATACGAATAAATTGTCAATAATAAAGTCTGAAAGGATTTTAACGTAGTTTTCATTAAAATTGCAGACATTTTTGACTTTCTGTTTCTGTTGCCTTGTCTGATTCTAATTCGGATTTTAAGTGTACAGTTTCTCAGTCATTTTGTCCTTCTTTTTTGACTAGTCAAAAATTGAGATAGATTTTTTATAGAAATTTGTAAAATTAATACTTTTTGAAAATATTATACGAGTTTATACCAGTTAAAAAGGCGGTGAATAGCCAATATTTTTAGAAGTTATGCATTAGATGTTTGAATAGTTATTTATATCCGTTAGTCATCATTCGGACTAAAACTTAGAATCTTTACAAAAACCAATACTTCTGCCATTTTTATTGATTGGTATAAAAACAAATATTATGAATTATTTTTCTCTATCGAGTAGATGTTTAATATCAGAAATTCAATCTTAATCGATTAATTCGTATATTTTCTATTGGCAATAAGTTAAAAGCCATAAAATTAATACTTTGTGAGCATCTGAGACCAGTTTATACCAGTTAAATGAGCGGTGAACATTTAATATTTCTAGAAATTAATATAGTTTTTTATACCCGTCAATATTATTCGTATAAAAACTTTGAATCTTTTCAAAACCAAAAATTTTGACATTTTTATGATTGGTATAAAAAACATATATTTTTCGTTATTTTGTTTATTTATTAGGTAACTAATATAAGAAATTCACTCCTCATCGATTGAATAGTATGTTATTTATTATCAATAAGTAAAAAGCATAAGGTTTCATTTTATTTCCTTATGATTGGTATAAATTGATCAAATTTTAATATTCAATTTTTATTTGAATTTGAAAAGATTTAAGTAAATTGGTGTGTCACAGATTTATTAAGTTGCTGTGTTTGAGAGCATTAGATCAGTTTATACCAATCAAATTTTTACCTTTTGACATCATTGTATTAATTGGCATAGAAATATTAATCACTCCTTAATTTATTCATTTAATTATATTATTTGTTAATTGATATAAACTAGTCAGAAATTCAAACTAGTTCAGGTATTTCGTATAATATCCATTGGCAATAAGTAAAAATCATTAAGTTTTACTTAACTTCCTTAAACCTGATTGGTATAAACTGATCAAAAGTTCAACATTTCACCTTTATATTGACTTGCAGGAGGTTGGAGTGAATTTTGTACACAAATTAATAAGCTCAAATTTAAGACACTAATATTCAAAAGACTTTTGAAACCATAAGTTTTGACATGATTGGTATAAAAAAAAAAACAATCATCGTTTTTTAAATGCCCCAATTGTATCATATGCAAAAAGAATTGAATAGAAGTCTACAAAAATGTACACTTTTTAAGTTTTGGATGCGTAGTTTTGATTTATTGGGCTTTAAAATTTTGCAAAATTTTACCCCAAAAGGCACATAATTAGTTGTACAATCGTCGTTTTTTTTTTTCAAAAACATAGCATATTTTTAAGGTGAATTTTGTTTGGTCCCGTTTGTATCCAATGCGAACGGGATTGAATAGTAGAATACAGAAATGTATTTATATCTTGTGATATAATAGAGCATACTGTGATACTTTTGGAAATTATCGGCGATATATAAGTCGACAACCAACAAAAACTACCACAGAAATTTATACACTCACCGGAGCAATGCGTAATAGAAAATCGGAATGACCTGTGATAGCTGGTATAATAATCTGTGATATCTTCAGGCATGAAATTAATGATCTAATTCACGATAATTACCTGACGATTCTAACAATCTCTCGCTTTTTATCATAACAATCTGTGATATTAACCGGAGCAATTCGTGATATCAAGCAATGTTAACTGTGATACTTAGCTCAGCAACTTATCATATCTTGGGTTAACCTGTAATACTTCTCGCAGAAGTATTGAACTTGTGATATTTAGCAGAACATTCTGTGATACTTTTAGAAGAAACTTATGAAATGTACCTGAATAACTCACAATGCTTACCAAATTAAAATTGAAATAAGATACTAACTGAAGCAGTGTCATATTAAAACCGTGATAACTTGTGATATTTTGTTTAATAATCTGTGATACTTATTGGAACTTAATAATTCAATCATTTCTATATTCTTTTCTTTTTTTGATCGGTACAATCTGTGCTATTAAGAGATGATTTGTGATATCTCTCAAAATATTCTATCATATTTACCAGAAAAATCTTATTCAATGAGTGAAAACGTCAAATTAAGCTTAGTTCCCAAAATCAGACCCTAATGCTTTGGATCTAAAATAACTCTGTTAAAATATTAATGTTCCGAGTAAAAATCAAAATTGAATTTTTAAGGAAAAGTCTATTTTTTTTTATGAGCGCTCAACCGTGATGTATTAAAATGAACTGAAATTCTCCTTAAAACTAACAAAATTGAAGCAGATTCCACTTATTTTAAGCGGAAATTCTTAAAGAATTAAATTTTTATAAGTTTTCCCAATATCAAACGACAGATTAACTGTACCTATTCTATTTGCCTTTGAATAATGCTAGCCGTCTGCTGTCGGTTTATTCATATATTTATAACAAAATTTAAGCGGATTCCACTTATTTTAAGCGGAAATTCTTAAAGAATTCAATTTTTATAAGTTTTCCCAATATCAAACGACAGATTAACGGTACCTATTCTATTTGCCTTTGAATAATGCTAGCCGTCTGCTGTCGGTTTATTTATATATTTATAACAAAATTTAAGCGGATTCCACTTATTTTAAGCGGAAATTCTTAAAGAATTAAATTTTTATAAGTTTTCCCAATATCAAACGACAGATTAACTGTTCCTATTCTATTTGCCTTTGAATAATGCTAGCCATCTGCTGTCGGTTTATTTATATGTTTATAGCAAAATTTAAGCGGATTCCACTTATTTTAAGCGGAAATTCATAAAGAATTAAATTTTTATAAGTTTTCCCAATATCAAACGACAGATTAACTGTACCTATTCTATTTGCCTTTGAATAATGCTAGCCATCTGCTGTCGGTTTATTTATATGTTTATAGCAAAATTTAAGCGGATTCCACATATTTTAAGCGGAAATTCTTAAAGAATTAAATTTTTATAAGCTTTAACAATATCAAATGATAAGATATACGGATAAGATAAAATGAAAACAATCTCGACCATATCAACAAGATTTGTCGTTGTCATCCTGATGTCATTGCAGATGGCCTATATATCGCACACAAGTTTAGTGAAAGCAACATTTTTGACACTCACAAATATAGCAAAAAAAAAAAAAAAAACAAAAAAAAAAAAAAGTAAAAAAAACCGCATTCAATTTTTCAATCTAGCTTTCATCGAAGGTTTGAGAATGATAGATTCCGGGATACATTCTGATTGATGTTTGTTTGCTCTGCTTACTTGCTCGATGTATGTTTCCTTCCTCCATCTTCCAAAACTCTATCCTATTGGGAGTTTTACACACTAAAATCGATCAATCAATTTTCCCTATTTTGCGTCAAGACGTTTTCTTTGGTGGCATAAAATGTGCGGTTTTACCTTCCTTTTTTTATATAGAAAAAAATTATAATATAAATATGAAAGGAGCACATAAACGCAAAATGGTGCAAAATCGGAAAACGGAAACGTGCAAACGAATGACAAGAAAGCAAACAAAAGAAATGAAAAAAAAAATCCTGACGAACAGAAAGCTAAAGCAATACAAAAATAATAATACGCCGACAATGCATCGGAAAGAAGAATTCCTGAAGCAGACATAGACACAATCAATTGTCAAGGAGAATAGATGAATGCCCCCCAACTCTTACCCGGGCCAAACTGAACCGAACTGACTGAACCGAGAGAGAAGTGAGAACTCCTGCTTCAGCCAGCTCCTAGGTTCAGCTTCCTTATTGACATTTCACGGTCTTTTAAGTTCCTTAGTCAAGTCTCAGTCGGATACCGTCACAATCGTTCTCGTTGTGTCGGTCGTTGCTTGATGCCATCATCATCGTTCTGGTTCCTAGGACAACTCTGCAGAGCTCCTGAGAGAGTGAGAGAGCAAGAGAAAAAGCAAAGAAAGATTCGTTTCGTTCTTCCTTCTGGCTGTTTTGATGCGGTGTGTTGGTGCGGTTAAGTTCGGTGCGGTTCGGTGCGGTGCAATTCGAGAGATGATGGAATTTTCTGTTAGCGATTCGTGTCGCGTATAACTGATCTGGTTTACGTGCTGTTTTCATAGTAAAGTCTCCTATTATTCCACAACTACGTGCCACCTAACATAGGATGCTATTAAATTTCAATAAAGTAAATATGAGTGAGTGTATAAAGGAGAGAAACGACGAGATGCGATGGGGTAAGTGATGAGGGAATTTGGTTGTTGTGGTTCTAAAAAGCTGGTTAAGGTTTTTCGGTTTATATCCTTTGTGTTTGGTAGTGATTGAAGTTCTTATCAATATATTATATAAATAGATGGTATAATTTTTACCCGTCATTTTCGTCGTTGTCGTCGTCATCTTTCTTCTATAGTTCTGAATATTGAACTTTGATGGTTTTTCGGGTTTTGTTCCTTTGCTTTATGTTCTTTGATGTTACTTTGTTTCACAATCTGCTCTGTTTCCTTTGTATAGTTTTGGTACTTTTCACAATTTTTTGTTTTGTTGAAAGGTGGGTGTTAAAGATTGTGGTTTTGGCAAAATATCGTTTATTATGTCGTCATTGAAAGTATAGCTGGTTTAAGAATTTTGACAAGGCTTTGAGAATATTCCCAAATTGCACATAGTGTGTGCTCATTATAAAGTCAGGTAAAAAAATGTTTTGAGTAAAAATAATTTAAGTTGTTAGAGGCGTACATACCATTGGGACAGCCATGTCGCCATGTCGCACATTGGGGCACCTTGTATGGGAGATCGGAAAAAACTCAATTAAGACTAAACTAATGAACCAATTTTCATGAAATTTACAGGAAAGGTAGCTAATAGCAACCCAAACCTGCATCAATGACCAACCATTGCCACGACCACTCAGAAAAAAATTATATTAAAAAATCTGAAATCAAGTTTTTGCTGCTGTAAATGACTTACTTCCAATCACTTTTTTACTAGAAAAATCAAATTCTTTTGAGTTTATTTGAACATTTTATTAATAAATATCGTTTAAATTTTACATAAATCGAAAAAAAAAAAAATCAAAAATTTTCAAAAAAGGAAAAATATCCAAAAAGGGTAGGTATAACATTTTTTTCAAAATTTAACTTTTTGGAAACTTTTTTTTTTTCCTTGGTTAGTTCTAAAATTTAAACGGCTACCAAGCCTAAACTTTTCCTTCAATTAGCGGAACATTCCATTAAATCATTCTATCTTTTTTTGGAGACAAGTGGAACTAAAGATAAGAGAGGCTTCAAATAACCAGTTTTACTGTATTCCGATTCCGATAGTTATAAATAAAGTCAAAAAAGTGGCTTAGTGAAAAAACATTTGTTTTAATAGGTAAATGTGCAATGCAGGTTTCATTAACACAAACTCCTGATCCCAACAGCGACTAAATTGCGAAAAACTTTAAAATTGTGGGTTTAAAATTTTTTTTTGCAATCTTTTCAAAAATTTTGGGTTGTTTCGCAAAACGGAAAAAAAATCGTATTCAATTCTTTTTCGCTAATGTACCATATTGTTTGTCAATTTCTTTTAAGCCTATTTACAAAAAAAGTTGGTTCAAACCTTGAAATTATACGGTAAATAGATCATTTTGAAACTACTTGTATTTTTATCAGTTTTCACTATTTTTCAATTTTGAGCGATAATCTCCAGGCCCACAATTTTTTTTTTTTGAAAAACAGTTTCCATTTTCTGATTCTTCAACTAATTTACTGTAAGAAACACGTGCAGTATCAAAATAAATCGTACTTCCGAAAGTTGGTTTTTTTCCACCTTTTCCCCACTGTGTGTCGCCATGTCGCAATGTCGCCATGTCGCAATGTCGCCATGTCGAATCCATGCATTTTGAATGCATTGAATCTTAAGCTATTTAGGTATTAAGAAACCCTGTTAAAAATCTCTTCTTTTTAACTCTGAAGTTATTGTTAAAGAGCAACTTTTAGTCGTCAGGAAAGGTCTCCCTTATTTTTAATATCAATCAAGTTCATCAACTTATAGCAATTAGCTTTTAAAACCCTTATCACAGTCATTTCCAAACAATCTAAAAAAAATAACAAATGACAAATGACAACGTAAAATCCCAAAAGGATAAAACACGTGTTTTTCCTGTTTGTTCCTTCATTTCCTTATTTTCATTTTTTTAATTTTTCATGTCAATCAAGAATCTCACATTTTCCCTCAATCTTCAAAAAAAAAAACACCAAAACAGTGTTATTCCAAAACTACAATATTTTACGAAATGAAACCAGATATTTTATATTTTGTACGAGTATAAATAATTAAGAAAAATTCTGAAATGAACTTGATTATTTTTTGTTATCAAAAACCTGTCGCACAATCGTCGTCGTGAGCCGTCCTTTCCCTTCAAATAAAAAACGACTTTTTTTGTATCATATTACCTACATATAAAGTTAATCTACGCAAAAAAAAAGAAAACAAGAATTGCTACTTCAAATTCTATGATTATCTCGTTGGTATATAACAGTTTTTTAGGCTATGGGGTGGTGGAGGGAGGAAATGTGCGGCATTTTTGTTTGTTGCGAGGGGAGTTGGTGTTTTGTGCTGAAAATTCGTTAGTGTAAAATTCTATTGGAATATTGGATTTTGTCGGCACAACATTATTGGAAAACAAAATCAAGAGTTGATACAAGTTTTCTTGCATAGATAGACAGGATATAGGTATAAAAAGTGACATGTGAAATTCGAAATATATGGTAAAAAAAAAGATAACAACAAAACCGCAAGTCATGACTTTTAACAACTACTATCTACATATTGTTTTCACGTTATACCTAAATGGGGAAGGTATAAAAACAAACAAGGTGTTCCAGAACCAATAATTCTTGTAAAGGGGTTAGAATATAAAAAAATCCGGAACAAATTTATTTTCTGCAACAAACCAAACTAATTAAAAAAAAATTTAAGAAAACTATAAAATTTGCTTTTAAAAGAACGAAAACACGTTTTGAAAAATTCCCCGGACGTGTCCCGGACGTGTCCCGGACATGTCCCAGACATGTCCCCGACGTGTCCCGGACATGTCCCGGATGTGTCCCGGACATGTCCCAGACATGTCCCGGACATGTCCCGGACGTGTCCCGGACATGTCTCGGACGTGTCCCGGACGTGTCCCAGACATAACCCGGACATGTCCCAGACGTGTCCCGGACATGTCCTGGACGTGTCCCGGACATGTCCCGGACGTGTCCCGGACATGTCCC
Organism: Episyrphus balteatus; assembly: GCF_945859705.1. Taxonomy (NCBI): domain Eukaryota; kingdom Metazoa; phylum Arthropoda; class Insecta; order Diptera; family Syrphidae; genus Episyrphus; species Episyrphus balteatus. Next base: position 124,605,425 of record NC_079136.1, read on the forward strand.
GGACGTGTCCCGGGACATGTCCCGGACGTGTCCCGGACATGTCCCAGACGTGTCCCGGACATGTCCTGGACGTGTCCCGGACATGTCCTGGACGTGTCCCGGACATGTCCTGGACGTGTCCCGGACATGTCCTGGACGTGTCCCGGACATGTCCTGGACGTGTCCCGGACATGTCCCGGACGTGTCCCGGACATGTCCCGGACATGTCCGAGACGTGTCCCGGACGTATCTCAGACGTGTCCCGGACATGTCCCGGACGTGTCCCGAACATGTCCCGGACGTGTACCGGACATGTCCCGGACGTGTCCCGGACGTGTACCGGACATGTCCCGGACATTCAAATTAATGTTAATTTTAAAATAATTATTCTTTATGTTATCTTTGAAACACCCTGTTTTTAACTCTTAGTTTAATCAACCAACATATTTATAGAGTTTTCTGGTTGATGATTTATATATCAAAATATCAGTTGACTGTAAAATCAATAAAATGACTTTTATGTTAGTCTTAATATATAAATATGGAATGGAATTTTAGGTTATAATGCCTATACCTAGAAAATTGCGGAATGAAATGATTAATGTTTCAAAACAAAATACAAAACAAAAAAAAAAAAAAACTGTGCAAACTTGTAAAAAGTCAGGATTTTTCTTTCTTTATTTTTCTTTTGTTGGTTACTCGTATAATACTGTTTATTTGTTTGATGACTTGATGAATATTTTATGTCATAGGCTTTTAACTTTTTTGTTTTGATGGTTTTTTTGGTTTACCTATTATTTTTGTTTGTATGTGTGTGTTTGGATGTTAAATTATAATGATAATGCATTTTATAGAGGAAAACTAAAATGCATTAATTTAAGAAAAGTTAGGAAAGCTCTTTAAGGAAAGAAATTTTCTTCTGAACCATGACAAGTCCTGTGTCCTGCCAAAAGGATTCAATTTTTTAATAATAAGAAGAAAACAAAATTTTTCACTTTAGACGCAAAAACGAGTAGGTATTCAGAATTTAAAGACATAATGGTTGGGGTACCACAAGGTAGTGTTTTAGGGCCAATTGTATACCAATTGTTTGAAGGAAATATACTCCAAACGGAAAACAATACTCAAGTGGGCTAAACGTTTAACGTTTTTCATGACTATAACTAGCAGACAGACAAGACCTATTTAACGATACCAAATTGCGATCAGTGCCGGATTAGCCTCAAGGCAAAGGCGTTTCAGACCCGTTTCAGACGCGTTTTGGACGCGTTTCAGATGCGTTTTGGGCACGTTTCAAATGCGTTTTGGACGCGTTTCAGACGCGTTTTGGACGCGTTTCGGACTCGTTTCAGACGGGTTTCAGACGCGTTTCGGACACGTTTTGGACGCGTTTTGGACCCGTTTCAGACGCGTTTTGGACGCGTTTCAGAGACGTTTTACAAGCGTTTCAGACGCGTTTTGGACGCGTTTCAGATGCGTTTTGGACGCGTTTCAGAGACGTTTTGGAAGCGTTTCAGACGCGTTTCAGACGCGTTTTGAACGAGTTTCAGATGCGTTTTAGACGCGTTTTGGACGCGTTTCAGACGCTTTTGGAAGCGTTTCAGACGCGTTTTGGACGCGTTTCAGATGCGTTTTGGACGCGTTTCGGCCGCGTTTTGGACGCGTTTCAGAAGCGTTTTGGATGCGTTTCGGACTCGTTTCAGACGCGTTTTGGACGTGTTTCAGATGCGTTTCAGACGCTTTTGGAAGCGTTTCAGATGCGTTTTGGGCGCGTTTCAGACGCGTTTTGGACGCTTTTCAAACGCGTTTTGGACGCGTTTCAGACGTGTTTCAGACCCGTTTCAGACGCGTTTTGGACGCGTTTCAGACGCGTTTTGGACGCGTTTCAGTTGCGTTTTGGACGCGTTTCAGATGCGTTTTGGGCGCGTTTCAGATGCGTTTTGGACGCGTTTCAGACGCGTTTTGTACGCGTTTCAGACGCGTTTTGAACGTGTTTCAGATGCGTTTCAGACGCTTTTGGAAGCGTTTCAGACGCGTTTTGGACGCGTTTCAGATGCGTTTTGGACGCGCTTCGGACGCGATTCACACTCGTTTTTTACGCGTTTCGGACGCGTTTCAGACGCGTTTTGGTGGCATTTCAGACGCGTTTTGGACGCGTTTCAGAGACGTTTTGGAAGCGTTTCAGACGCGTTTTGGACGCGTTTCAGATGCGTTTTGGACGCGTTTCAGACGCGTTTTGGACGCGTTTTGGACGCGTTTCAGATGCGTTTTGGGCGCGTTTCAGATGCGTTTTGGACGCGTTTCAGACGCGTTTTGTACGCGTTTCAGACGTGTTTCAGACGCGTTTTGAACGTGTTTCAGATGCGTTTTGGATGCGTTTCAGACGCTTTTGGAAGCGTTTCAGACGCGTTTTGGACGCGTTTCAGATGCGTTTTGGACGCGTTTCGGACGCGATTCACACGCGTTTTTTACGCGTTTCGGACGCGTTTCAGACGCGTTTTGGACGCATTTCAGACGCGTTTTGGACGCGTTTCAGAGACGTTTTGGAAGCGTTTCAGACGCGTTTTGGACGCGTTTCATCGCGTTTTGGACGTGTTTCAGACGCGTTTTGAACGTGTTTCAGATGCGTTTTGGACGCGTTTCAGACGCTTTTGGAAGCGTTTCAGACGCGTTTTGGACGCGTTTCGGACGCGATTCACACGCGTTTTTTACGCGTTTCGGACGCGTTTCAGACGCGTTTTGGACGCGTTTCAGACGCGTTTTGGACGCGTTTCAGAGACGTTTTGGAAGCGTTTCAGACGCGTTTTGGACGCGTTTCAGATGCGTTTTGGACGCGTTTCAGACGCGTTTTGGACGCGTTTTGGACGCGTTTCAGATGCGTTTTGGGCGCGTTTCAGATGCGTTTTGGACGCGTTTAGGACGCGTTTTGTACGCGTTTCAGACGTGTTTCAGACGCGTTTTGAACGTGTTTCAGATGCGTTTTGGACGCGTTTCAGACGCTTTTGGAAGCGTTTCAGACGCGTTTTGGACGCGTTTCAGATGCGTTTTGGACGCGTTTCGGACGCGATTCACACGCGTTTTTTACGCGTTTCGGACGCGTTTCAGACGAGTTTTGGACGCATTTCAGACGCGTTTTGGACGCGTTTCAGAGACGTTTTGGAAGCGTTTCAGACGCGTTTTGGACGCGTTTCATCGCGTTTTGGACGCGTTTCAGACGCGTTTTGAACGTGTTTCAGATGCGTTTTGGACGCGTTTCAGACGCTTTTGGAAGCGTTTCAGACGCGTTTTGGACGCGTTTCGGACGCGATTCACACGCGTTTTTTACGCGTTTCGGATGCGTTTTGGAAGCGTTTCAGATGCGTTTTGGACGCGTTTGGAAGCGTTTCAGGCGCGTTTTGGACGCGTTTCAGATGCGTTTTGGACGCGTCTCGGACGCGTTTTGGACGCGTTTCAGAAGCGTTTTGGATGCGTTTCGGACTCGTTTCAGACGCGTTTTGGACGCGTTTTAGACGCGTTTCAGACGCGTTTTGGACGCGTTTCAGATGCGTTTTGGACGCGTTTCAGAGACGTTTTGGAAGCGTTTCAGACGCGTTTTGGACGCGTTTCAGATGCGTTTTGGACGCGTTTTAGACGCGTTTCAGACGCGTTTTGGACGCGTTTCAGACGCGTTTTGGACACGTTTCAGATACGTTTTGGAAGCGTTTCAGACGCGTTTTGGACGCGTTTCAGATGCGTTTTGGACGCGTTTCAGACGCGTTTCATACGCGTTTCGGACGCGTTTCGGACGCGTTTTGGATGCGTTTCGGACGCGTTTTGGACGCGTTTCAGAAGCGTTTTGGATGCGTTTCGGACTCGTTTCAGACGCGTTTTGGACGCGTTTTAGACGCGTTTCAGACGCGTTTTGGACGCGTTTCAGACACGTTTTGGACGCGTTTCAGAGACGTTTTGGAAGCGTTTCAGACGCGTTTTGGACGCGTTTCAAATGCGTTTTGGACGCGTTTTAGACGCGTTTCAGACGCGTTTTGGACGCGTTTCAGACGCGTTTTGGACGCGTTTCAGAGACGTTTTACAAGCGTTTCAGACGCGTTTTGGACGCGTTTCAGATGCGTTTTGGACGCGTTTCAGAGACGTTTTGGAAGCGTTTCAGACGCGTTTCAGACGCGTTTTGAACGAGTTTCAGATGCGTTTTAGACGCGTTTTGGACGCGTTTCAGACGCTTTTGGAAGCGTTTCAGACGCGTTTTGGACGCGTTTCAGATGCGTTTTGGACGCGTTTCGGCCGCGTTTTGGACGCGTTTCAGAAGCGTTTTGGATGCGTTTCGGACTCGTTTCAGACGCGTTTTGGACGCGTTTTAGACGCGTTTCAGACGCGTTTCAGACGCGTTTTGGACGCGTTTCAGACGCGTTTTGGACGCGTTTCAGAGACGTTTTGGAAGCGTTTCAGACGCGTTTTGAACGCGTTTCAGATGCGTTTTGGAAGCGTTTCAGATGCGTTTTGGACGCGTTTAGACGCGTTTCAAACGCGTTTCGGACGCGTTTTGGACGCGTTTCGGACGCGTTTCAGACGCGTTTCAGACTAGTGATGGATAGTTCCGGAGCCAAATAGTTCCTGGAACTAGTTCCTCACTCGGAACTAGTTCCACTAGTTCCCCAAAATTAATTTAAACAGTTCCATCGTTCAGACACAGCCACACACAAAAGAAAGAAAGAAGAAGAGGAACAAGAAACAAAACGAATGCGAATATATCTCTGTCTCTGTTTGAAATACACGATACACACACGCATGTCATAGAATTCTCATCCAAAGCCAACACACAAGGATGCGAACGAGTTGAGCGCCAAAAATTCACAAACCAAAACCACAACTACTTTCTTATGAATCATGCTCACGGACATGGAACTACATTAATAGTTCCAGTTCCAGGATCAGGAAAAAATATTCAAATTCATACTATTTCTTATTTTGATGCATTTTATTGAAAAAAAAAAACTTAAATTCTAGATAGTTCCGCGGAACTAGTTCCAGGAACTAGTAGGTAGATTAAGTTTGTGTCAACCGACATACGTTTTTCTGGCCGCTTTAAAAGGTAGATTAAGTTTGTTTCAACTGACATAAGTTTTTCTGGCCGCTTTAAACGGCCATCAGGAAAAAATATTCAATATCATACTATTTCTAGATAGTTCCGCGGAACTAGTTCCAGGAACTTGTTCCGACCGAAAAAAGAACTGTTCCATGTTCGTTCCGGCTTTGGAACTGTTTTGCGGATCTCTGTTTTGTGTAATTTGCCTTGTCTATAATAATAATAAAATCAAAATTGAAACTTTTTCGTATGATTTCTCTTTCCAGTTTTATAATGAAACCGTAATGCCGACTTATAACGAGTCGATTTTCGCCGTGCGGCGAAGCTTTTTGGCGTCAGTCGAGTCGTGTGAACGTAAGCCGCACGCGACTAAAGTGACAATATCCATACTAGAGTCCTAGTCGACTTAAGCCGTGAGACATATCATGTGGTTAAAATCGACTCGTGGTTAGAGGCCCATGACATGGTTAATCCGGCACTGATTGTGATAAGTAGTTTTGAAGTTATAAGGAAACAAACAAACATTTTTTGGGACCCTACACCTTTTTTTTTTTAACAAAACGATTATAATATTGGCTTTAATAGGTAATAATTGCTCCTGATTTAAACTTTTTGTTTTTTTTTTCTACAACAACACCTCCTCCTGCATCAATACTTAGCACTTATACCTCTATTATAATTCACCATCATCAACAACGTTTCTGGTTTTCTCTTGTTTTTTATCATCATTTATTTGACTTTCAATTCTTATCACAAAACTCAAACCAATACACGTCACTTCACCGTACTACCGGAGAGAGGTGTGGTAATTCTTTTAACTTTTTTTCAACCATTTTTTGTTAAATTTTCCAACCACTTTCCACTCGAAAATCGTCAACACACCGACACACATTCACGACACACTTTCACACTTATTCCTTTTGTTTTTATTATAAAAACCGATGCTAAATTGAAGCGTATTAAGTGCTCAATAGCCGTAAAATGGATCCCACATTATTCGCTGACATTAAACATCATCGATTAGCTACCCATTCGACACGTAGACGACACGATGACTACGACACCTATAGCCCCCGTCCTTCCTAGAACTTTTCCTTGTTCACAACCTTTATCGAATCCTATTTCTAAAAACATCAGGGCTTTGTCGATTTAATATGTTTTGCCTGCCAGATCCCCTCCCAGAAGGGCGGTTGATTACGGAAAATGTCGGTTATGGTGTGATGTAGCCAAAGCATATTGTTTGTTGTTGTTTCTACACCACCGCACAGGGCGGGCGGTTAACGTTGCTGCCGGTTGTTGCCGTGTCCATTCGACATGATGAATTCTCTCTGTTTTATAACAAATAACTGCAAATATTTCAACAATTTTCACACTTTTTTTTTGCTGTAGTTTTGTATTACTTTTTTTTTGTTTTAGTTGTGTATTGTAGTGTCCAGGGGCGGATCCAGGATTTTTTTCTGGGGGGGGCACAAGGGACGGATTGGCAAAAAAAAACAGCAATAACAGTTAGAAATAAAGTGAAGTACCATACGACTGACTAACAAGCAGAAAATTTTAACGACCCACAGTGGTCTAAAACCTGGCCAAAAATATTTAGGCACATTTCCCACATCAAATAGGTACCAAATGACCAAAAAGTTATTCGGAAGGAAAAATTTTCATTTTCTTGTTACAGTAAAAGCCACTTAAGTGCTAACCCTCTTACTCCTGGATTAGCCGGAAGAAAAAAAAATATAAAAAATCAGAAAATGCACGTACAATTCTGTGCTATATTAAAGTTAGTAATCTATTCTTTGTTTAATTTTTTGACTTAAGTTGTTTCACCAAATAGATTTTGAGAAATTAAGTTTTAAAGATGAAATTTTGAAAAAAAAAATGTTTACGTTTTTTAATTGATTTTGTATAAAATTTTGCAATATTATGGACATAATTATACCATTAGTTAATGACCTAGTAGTTTTTAGTCAAATACTAAAGACTTCATTCTAATAAATATTAAAGTTCCTAAGAATAACAAAAAAACTGAATCCTACTTTTTTGCCGGGAAACCCAGTTTTTTTTTTTTTATTTGCATTAACCTTTTGTAACCCAAGGTCGTAAATTTAAAAATTAATAAGTCAATCGATTGGCCTTTATCTTTAATAAAACACGTATTTTTTTAAAAATTCAATAAAGTCATTATTTACTTAGTTATTTTGATATTTAGGGAGTAAAAAAAAGTTTAAATAATTTATTTTTATATAAAAATTCAAAAATTCAAGCAAAAAACTATCTAATATTAATTTTTAGGCACTTTCCTAAAATCCAAAAATAAAACCCCGTGGGGTTTACTAACAAAAACTATTTTTTTTCTGAATTTCGTAGTTTTTATACAAATTTGCTTATTTTCAAAAAAAGCCCAACTTTCAACATTAACTGTCAATTAAAAAGTATTGGTGCTATTTATTAGAAATTTGAAGTACTATTTCGATAAAGCAATACTTAAGACTGGGTTCCCTTTTTCAGCAAAGTCAAATCTCATGTAAAAGCATTTGTGTGTATTAGTGAATGTGTTTCGCTCTCTCGCCATCGAATTCTCTGGTTTTTTACTCTCAGGATGTTGGTTATGGTTTTCATTCATTGTCTCTTTGTGAGATCGCCATCGCACTCACGCGTGCGGGGTGACATGCAAATGGATGTAGGTATACTACATAGATCTTTATATGGATATGGTGTTTGTGGACGAAAACTGGTTTGAAATTCAATATTTTAATGAAAGATTTCTGGAGTGTATACCTATTTATTTTTGAAATGAAAACTTGTTTCCATGTTGCTGTTGTGGATGGCATTTGAGTTTTTTGTGTATCAGAGAAATTTTTTGCATTATAATAATAATTATAGTTGTTCAGCGGAGAAGCAGGTAGAGGATGTGTTATATGGGTGCATTGATATAATATACTTGACAGTATCCTTTGTGTAGTTTGTATAAAAATATGAGTAGATGCGCAGAAGGATTGGTTTTCAGGTTCTTGCTCACTTTTCAGTTGTTCTTCGTTGAGCAATTTTTTATCTCGCACACGCGCGTGCCGGCTGACATGGAAATGTATTTACTTACAATATATAGAATGTTTAGGTTCTTATCTATATGTTGTTTGAGGATGGACTCGATATCAATCCAATTTACTTTCAACACCTTTTTAATAAAGATTTTTTTAGAGTCACCAATGCAATGAACTCAGTTGAATCGATTTTGTTTTTTATTTACCTATACCTACATTATTAGGAAACAAAAATAAGGCAGCATTAATAACACTGGTCAACAAAATTGAACTTTTTTTTTGCCACAAGAACCAAGATATACTTTTCTATAGGTTTTTGATATGCTGAACTCGAATCTGAAGTCAAAAAAAATTTGATTGGCCTCCGTTTTTGAGATATAACAGTTATAAAATGCTGAAAAACGTCATTTTGGCTCTTTTCTAGCTTCTGTTTTTATGTGGGGTAATTCATTATAAACAAATTTGTTGCCAATAGCATTTTTCTGATTGCGCATTCGAGTTCAGCAACTCAAAAACCTTTAAAAAAGTATATTTTGGTTCTTGTGGCAAAAAAAGTTTAATTTGTTTGGCCAGTGCTATTTCTGAGTCAAAGACCACTCCTTAAATTTTAAATATCTCGGGAAGTAAAAAAGATATTGGAAAGATTTAAACATTTTTTGAAAGAATAAAACCAGTTCTTATAGGAACCGTTACAAATTTTTTCATATCATAAGGAACTACCCCACATAAAAACATAACCTCGAAAACAGCCAAAATGACGTTTTTCGGTATTTTCTAACGGTAATATTTCAAAAACGGAGGCCAATAAATATTTTCTGACTTCAGATTCGAGTTCAGCATATCAACATATATCAACATATAGAAAAGTATATTTTGGTTCTTGTGGCAAAAAGCTTGTTGACCAGTGTAACTTATAAGTTACTTTTTTTTAAACCTTGAAATTAATTTTTCAACTATGTAATCAAAGTTTAGGGAAGTTTTCAAAAATAATTTTCAAGCTCAACACTTTGAAAAAAAAATGATCTATTTTTTCAAACTGATATTTTATTTATAAATTCAGATAGGCATTAGCTACTTTTTTGCTTGTTTCCTCAGTAGGTGTAATTTTAAAAACTTTCAGCCCTATTTAAAAACTCATCATAGAGAGTACATAGCATTATGTACTCTTTATAATGTATTTAAACAAAAAATTGTGATTTATAATATTTATGCAACGTTTAATAAAGGTTGTATAAGCTAAACGAGTTTTTAGGTTGTTTAGAGCCTGAATAAGAATTTATTTTGCTTAACATCAAATAATTTTCAGAAAAAGAAAAAAATGTCAATATTTGTATATATTTTTGTTTTTTTCATTGAAGAATTTATTGTTTTGATTACATTTTCAATTAAATGAACAACTTGAAGTCAACTACATCAAAAAATAAGAAATTTACAGATTTGTTCCTGATATAATTTACGAGAAATTTTGGCCGCAGTGCTTATAAATTCATGTGGGTCTGTGTATTCATCTTTTTCTTATGTGTCTACATTTTCATACATGTGAACAATTTGTTATCAAATGAAATGTGTTTTTTTTTAGAGATTTTCTTCTACATACATTAGGGTGGACCAAAAAAATTATATTTCATTATTTTGATTTGCTCTACCGAAAACTTGTTTTCTCGACACAAAATAATGCTACCCTAATTTTTTCAGAATTTTTCGATGATGTTTAGGGGTTGCGCGCACCCTTTTTATAAAAAAAATAAGCTCTTTTAGTTTTTAATTTTTTTAAAGCTTAAATAATTTTTTAATCGAAAAGCTGTTTGAGGGAAAAGTATTGAGTATCAATAGATCTACTTACATCAATTTTTCTTTTTTCAAAAAAAAATATTTTTGACTGATTCCCAGGCGTTAGAAGTCGAAATTACTGGTAAATGCTGGGAAAAAAGCCTAAAAACTATGTTTTACTGTTGTTTATAACGGTTAAAATTATTTTTATCGTATTCCTCATCAAATTTACTTTAAAAACCGTGCTTTTATATTGCTAAATTCTTCTTAGATTGATAAAAGAAAAATAATTTTTAAAAAAGATCGTACCAAAACAAGTGAAGGAAAAATGGGGGAGGGTACTATATCTTGCGCGACGAGATTTGATAACAGTATTTTGTAGAGGAGTTAAATACGATCATTTTTCATTATGGGAGGGGTGGTCTATCTGGCTCCGTTTAGGCGGGAATGGCAATTTTCTAAAAAATGACTTAAAATGATAAAAAATATATTAAAATACAATGGCAACACTTACAGTTATGAGTGATAGCTTTTTCAAAAGCTGGAACTGTACACTTTATTCTAATTTTGAAGTAAAGTTATTTCAATCAATTGTTTTTGAAATAATCGATTAAAAAGTAAAAAATTGGGAAAAAAAAGTTCAAAAAACACATTAAATACTGTTTTTGTCAATTGTGGATTACAATACAAAAAATGGCTGATAAAATAAAGTGTCACAATGGATTCCTTATCAAATACTAAGGTCCATATGCTTTAATGCTTTCTAGTTTTTGAGAAAATTGAAAAATAAAACAAATTCTTTTTATCAGATTATAATTTTTATGGCTGTTTTTAATATTTTTGCCACCATCAAAAAACATATCCGATATTTAATATTATAAGGCGCTGCATCAACAACAACATCATTAAAAAATATGGATAGTTATCAAAATAAAATTTCGTGGAACCAGAAGGACGATCTCGAGTAGGTCTGATAAAAAAGAAGTTTTTTTATTTTTCAACTTTATCAAAAACTAGAAAGTATTAAAACTTATGGACTTCAGTATTTGATAAGGAATCAATTGTGACACTTTATTTTATCAGCCAATTTTTGTATTGTTATCCACAATTGACAAAAACAGTATTTAATGTGTTTTTTAAACTTTTTTTTCCCAATTTTTTACTTTTTAATCGATTATTTAAAAAACAATTGATTGAAATAACTTTACTTCAAAATTAGAATAAAGTGTACAGTTCCAGCTTTTGAAAAAGCTATCACTCATAACTGTAAGTGTTGCCATTGTATTTTAATATATTTTTTATCATTTTAAGTCATTTTTTAGAAAATTGCCATTCCCGCCTAAACGGAGCCAGATAGACCACCCCTCCCATAATGAAAAATGATCGTATTTAACTCCTCTACAAAATACTGTTATCAAATCTCGTCGCGCAAGATATAGTACCCTCCCCCATTTTTCCTTCACTTGTTTTGGTACGATCTTTTTTAAAAATTATTTTTCTTTTATCAATCTAAGAAGAATTTAGCAATATAAAAGCACGGTTTTTAAAGTAAATTTGATGAGGAATACGATAAAAATAATTTTAACCGTTATAAACAACAGTAAAACATAGTTTTTAGGCTTTTTTCCCAGCATTTACCAGTAATTTCGACTTCTAACGCCTGGGAATCAGTCAAAAATATTTTTTTTTGAAAAAAGAAAAATTGATGTAAGTAGATCTATTGATACTCAATACTTTTCCCTCAAACAGCTTTTCGATTAAAAAATTATTTAAGCTTTAAAAAAATTAAAAACTAAAAGAGCTTATTTTTTTTATAAAAGGGGTGCGCGCAACCCCTAAACATCATCGAAAAATTCTGAAAAAATTAGGGTAGCATTATTTTGTGTCGAGAAAACAAGTTATCGGTAGAGCAAATCAAAATAATGAAAAAATGATTTTTTTGGTCCACTCTAACATACATATATGACATTGAGAACTTTGATTCACGTTTTTGTTTATTTTTTTTTGTTCATTTTTTAATCAGATGAAATTATTTTATCGACAGATGGAGTTGTTTGTCGTACTAATTTTCCATTTTTAGTACTTATTTGGACACAAACCTAGCATAACAATAATGGCTAGGAAAATTTTTAATAAATTGGAATTTATGTAACGTTGCATAAAGGCTACATAAAACTCTATGTATTGTATAACTATGCAGCCGTTTAGAGCTGTTTAGTGATATCTAATAAATAAGGCTGTTTGTTTTTGCTAAGGAAACATACTGAGCATCTTCACCTATTCAAAACTATTTCTATAAATACCATCAGGTGCATTCGAACCACAAATACACTTATATAACCCTTTACACATTCCCCCGCGAAAATATAACTATTATACCTACAAACCTACAAAAAAAAACCGAATCCGCAACATATAAACAAAGACTATGAAAAACAAAACGATATATTTATATTATATAACCCCGCACGCACGCGCGAGTGTAGTATAATAAACAATACAACCCAGAAATCAACCTAAATATAGAAATCAATCATTGTGCACAAGCACATGTCAAATGTCAATACACATTTTTACACACAAACAAATGCATACCACATATCTAATCCTTTACCTATATCCCCGCACGAGCGATGTGAATATTACACAATGCAAAGAATTTCGCTGACACCAAAAAAAAAAAAACCCAAAAGTGTCAACTCGCAACCGCGGGTGCGATATTATAAACACGAAATGAATTGTTAGAAAAAACCCAAGAGTCAACAAGAACAAAACAACCCTTTTTGAAAACAAAAGATAATGATCTTGCAAAAAATATCTACTATCTACCTACTCTCTGCAGCATCTTCATAATTTCATGAATGATTTCTGCCTGCCTGAGTGAGGAAATAGGAAACAAAAAAAAAAAAGTACATATTATGTAAACACAAAAAACAAAAACAAAATATAACGAGAAAATGAGAGCGCAAGAGCAAGTTTTTTTTCAATAAATAGAAAAGAACAGAAAAAAGAGTTCATCAGCGCCAGCTTATACGTGGCATTCTTTTGAACTAAATTTGCATGTGTGCGTGATCAATGGAATTTTCAAAGTAAAAAAAGCTAAAATAGACACTTTTTCAACAATTTATATTAAAAATACTGTGAGCAAAAATATATATTTTTTTTTTGAAACTGATTTGAAATATAATGAAAAAAAATAATAAAAATAAATTGTGGATGCTTTGACTGCCCCTTCCTCAAAAACAGAATGCAAATATTGGTTTATTAAAATCAAATTTTTAGTGTGTAAATAAAAAAAATATTTTTTTTTGGCAAACGGGTTGCATGAACAACTTTATTAACTTCTCATTAAAAAATACAAAAACATTTTAAAAAATAATCACGCTTTGCCCCACGACCAAAATGCTAAAAAAGTGCATTTTGACACCTTTCCTTCAAATTAACCGTTCAAACTAACTTCAAATTAAATTTTAGAAATTTTATTGGATTCTCCTAATTTCCCTTTATTGTTTTCTTTTTGTTTCATCTAAAAACACTAATAAACGGTAAAGTTATTCTAAGAAGAGTGAGTAAAAAAACATGAAATTACAACAAATTAACGAAGCTTTTTTTCTAATAAAAAAAAAAAAAAAAAAATCTGTTTCGCGTACTGCATGAAAACACATTTGATCATTATAAAACAAAAAAAAAAATAAATAAAAAGTTTATAAACAACGGTGCCCCAACCAAAATTCTGATTCAATCTAAATTTGCAGGAAAAAAATCATTTTCGACCCTTATAAAAATCGCACAAGAAATGTTTCTAAAATTTAAATGATGCAAAAATATTTGTACGTTTATTACCTTTTCAAAAAAGTACGTTTCATAAGATTATCTTATAAACTGCAAAAGTTATACAACAATTAGTCAACCGTCTTCCATTAAAATGCTATGGAAACCCCCCCTTAAAGATTATAATATTAGAAGCTTCAAAAGAAAAAAAAATAGTTTGTAGAGCTTTTATGCAATCTTTTTCGGTTTGTTAGAGAAGTGTCACATGGGGCTACAAGGGGTTAAATTGTTTTATACCTCAAGAATATTGTGTTCAAATCGTAGGTCTCTTGGAGCCAAATTGACCAAGTTATAAGTATTTTAATACTACCCTTAGGAACGTTTTAGTCTTTTAGTCCAGAGTTCAAAACTTTAAATCGTTATCCCCACAACTAATGTTTTCAACGCCGGTGCTCCTCACAACTTCAAAACTACTGCACCGATTCTTTTGAAATTTGGAACACTATTATTTTTACATATTTTTAGAGGTATCCCTGGAGAAATTTTCTCAATAAAATAATATTTATAAAAATCTATAAGTAAGGGTCGCTTTTGAGGAGTTTTTTTTCAAGGGGTCTTTATTTTCGGGGTGCAAACTTGGGCAAACTTCTGAAATGCAAGTTTGTTCTACATATATTGCAGTTCTATAATGTATAGTTTATGCAATTTTGTGACGTGTTCCGCTATTTTAAAAACACTAATGTTGAAAAAAAACAACGAAAAAAGTGCAAATTTTTTAACCCCTCTGTATGAAAAAATAGAGTTGCATATAGGTACAATTATTTTTTTTATATCATTCAATGTCATTCGATGTCCATATCAAAATTTTTCACCAAAATCACTTTGAAAATTCACTTTTTTTTTAATCGAAAAATCGTTTATTTATTTGTGAGGTGGAGCTTTTCATCAACAAAATTCGCATTTTCAGCCAGAAATAGACAAGAATTTTACTCAAGTTCTTTCTGTTATTATTCATATATTTTTAAAACTCTTATAGTTTGATTTCCTTTAAGTATGAACTTTGAGTTCTGGGGGGGGCACGTGCCCCCGTGCCCCCCCCCCTAAATCCGCCTATGGTAGTGTCGTGTATATCAATGTTTCGTGTGTGTTTTAACCGGCAACTGCTGTGAAATTGTGTGTGTGTACTCAAATAGAGAAATATGTCAGCAGAGTGCTCCACAAAAAGATGACTGGGGAGGGAAAACTAAGATTCATAATATTATTTAAAGGGGTTTGCCCATAGGGGAGGTGGGGGTAAAGAGGGGAAGTCGAAAAAAATTCAATTATTCCTTTCACGTCTTAGAGAAAAGATGTGTTTTGGTTTTTTTTTTTTTTTGGTCTTCTCTTTTGGATGTGGTTATGTGTGTTCTATGAACGGTCAATGGTCCTTGCTTACGACAATGACGACGACGACTATGGAGAGTGAAAGAAATAGAACTTTTCACAGGATATGAATTCGCCCCAACTATAGCAAGCAAGCCAGCCAGCTTGATGACTGTGGTGGCCTCTTCATTTTTGCTTCGTGGCAAATTTAAACCACAATTTATTGCAACTACTTTGGCAGAAATTACTCTCGTTTTTGGGTTTTTTTTTTGTCGGTGGGGGGAAGGGCAGGTTTTTGAATCGTCCTCCCCTTGATTTTTTCCACAAGTTAACTTTTTGTGTCTGTACAATTGTAAATTGCCGCCATTATTCATCAGATTTCCGCAAAAGTTTTTGAACTTAATTCAGCCGTTTTTTCTCATTTTCTTCGTTATTTTTTTGTTGTCTTCTTTCAATTTCTTGCTCTTCTCTTTGAAATGGTAAAAGAAAATGAAAGATTTGATGTGTTAGTGGTAAATGTTTTAGAGGACCATCGCGATGCATCGACCGCACACAAATTTCGAGTCAGTGCTCAAGGAAATCGGATTAAAGCTACAAAAGTAATACAAAATTGGATATGTTTCATTTCATAAGTTGTTCTACATCTAGATAGGCCCTCTCTCTTTTACTCTAAATATGAATTCGCTCTTAATTCAAAAACTATAACTGTAAATGCATATAGAAATTTCTGTTGGTCTTAGATTGCAGAAGATCAATTATACTTTAAAAAGTAATCAAATTTTCGTTTTCTCTCATTTTTGGGGGGGTAACAATTGTAACGAAGGCTGCCTAATTGCCTGTTGAACAGAAGCATCAAAAGAGGAAGGAAAGGGGAGGAAAAGAAGAGAGTATGAGGAAGTATAATTCTCTATAACTAATAAGGCTTTCAATGAATGCTCACCAACAACGGCAGTATGGCGGAATCTTTGTTTTTGTTGAACATTCCTTAAATATTCTATTCTATTGCATTTGCAAAGATATACATGCATTGTATTGATCTGGAGTAGAAGGATACTTGGAAATTAGGGGGGTTTTCAGAATAATTTTATTGAAAGCACAAGCAAAGCAAAACTCTCCAAGTGGTGGTGTGCTGTAAGCAAAGGCAGACATTTAAAGCTAAAGCATAATTAACTGTGGGAATATGGCGAAAACAGTTGTTTCCCAAAGCGAGGCAGCGATGCCGGTACAATGGTACAATGGTGTCTAGAAGGAGGGATGACGGGATGCAAAAGGATATAGAATGGAAATATGCATTCTCTACCACCCGTAGTTGGACTATAGGATATGAAATTTAGATTTTCCTTCAAATATCATTCCAGTGTGAGAATAAAAAGGATTTAAAAGGCATTCTTCGAATAAAACTATTTTGTCCAGCATTGGAGAAAATTAAGTGTTGAAACGTTAATTTTTTTTATTATTTAATCAGATTTTCACAGGTTAAACTTAAAAAATGGTCACCGTGGCGTATGTGTAACTTTTTTTTTTTTAACAAAATTAAACAGAAATTTATTAAACACAATTTCCTCAATCACCTTAAAAATGATTAATTGCAAATTTCAAATTAATTTTGATTATTAAAATTAAGATCTCAATAAAACTTAAAAGAACACTAAAAAATATACAAAAAGGACATATTTTAAGGATTTTTTCGGCTTTTTTCATTAAAAAATACTGATTTTTCTAAATTGTTTCCACAGTTTTCGAAAAAGAAAAAGATTTTGAAAAATTGTTGCCCTAAAGAACGGTTACCAAATTAGTATAGCGTGTTTTCTCAAAAGCTGCTCTAAAGATTTGGATTAAAAAAAATTAGTGGACTTTGGTAAATTTGGTCCTTCTTTTATTAGTTACAAGATATATTTTTTGAGCCATTTTTTTTTTTTCATTGAACCGTTATCTTGGTTTTTGGCTATCCTTAAAGCGACCAAACTGATGTCAAAAAAAACTTTTATACAAGAGAGTTTTTGTAGCTGTAATATAAAATATATTTTTTTTTAATTAAAAACAAAAACATTTTTGGATTTTTTTTTTTGAATATTTAAAAAAAAAATTATTTTGAAAAAATCCATTTTTTTTTTAAATCGGACTAATAATATTATTTTAGTTTTTTTTTTTACTTCTTAAGAAATTCTGACATTCCAATTTTTATTTTTTGAAGAAAACCTCGGGATGAATGCTAATAGAATTTTTTTTTTGCTCAATATCTTCGTTTTGCAATTCTATAACATACCTCAAAAGTCTAGAAAGATCTCATGTCCACAAGTCGCGATTTTCAAGGTCTGAATTACACCTGGTCAACAAGGTTTTTGCCACAAGAACCAAAATATACTTTTCTATAGGTTTTTTTTTTTTTTGATGTGCTGAACTCGAATCTGAAGTAAGAAAATTTTTATTAGTCTCCGTTTTTGCAATATTACCGTTAGAAAATCCCAAAAAAACGTCATTTTGGCTGTTTTCGAGGATATGTTTTTATGTGGGGTAGTTCATTTTGAATAAATTTGTAACAGTGCCTATAAGAACTGGTTTCATTCTTGCAAAAAATGTTTAAATCTTTCCGATATCTGTTTTACAGCCCGAGATATTTAAAATTTAAATAGCGGTCTTTGACTCAGAAACAGCTCTGGCCGAATAAATTAAAATTTTTTTGCCACAAGAACCAAAATATACTTTTCTAGAGGTTTTTGGGTTGCTGAACTCACGTTTGGAGAAAATGACTTTTAAAAATGTTTAAATCGTCATAACTCCTTAACCAAGCGTCTTAACACCATCAAACTTGCAAAATTCAAAATTCTCTAAAAACAAAACTACAAGTCCAAAACTTATAGAAAATACATTTTTGTGCTCTGTGAGTCGATATCCTTCGCATACAATTCAATTGGAGTTGAAAAATTCACGTTTGGAGAAATTGACTTTTAAAAATGTTTAAATCGTCATAACTCCTTAACGAAGCGTCTAAACACCATCAAACTTGCAAAGTTCAAAATTCTCTAAAAACAAAACTACAAGTCCAAAACTTATAGAAAATACATTTTTGTGCTCTGTGAGTCGATATCCTTCGCATACAATTCAATTGGAGTTGAAAAATTCACGTTTGGAGAAAATGACTTTTAAAAATGTTTAAATCGTCATAACTCCTTAACCAAGCGTCTAAACACCATCAAACTTGCAAAATTCAAAATTCTCTAAAAACAAAACTACAAGTCCAAAACTTATAGAAAATACATTTTTGTGCTCTGTGAGTCGATATCCTTCGCATACAATTCAATTGGAGTTGAAAAATTCACGTTTGGAGAAAATGACTTTTAAAAATGTTTAAATCGTCATAACTCCTTAACCAAGCGTTTAAACACCATCAAACTTGCAAAATTCAAAATTCTCTAAAAACAAAACTACAAGTCCAAAACTTATAGAAAATACATTTTTGTGCTCTGTGAGTCGATATCCTTCGCATACAATTCAATTGGAGTTGAAAAATTCACGTTTGGAGAAAATCACTTATAAAAATGTTTAAATCGTTATAACTCCTTAACCAAGCGTCTAAACACTATCAAACTTGCAAAATTCAAAATTCTCTAAAAACAAAACTACAAGTCCAAAACTTATAGAAAATACATTTTTGTGCTCTGCGAGTCGATATCCTTCGCATACAATTCAATTGGAGTTGAAAAATTCACGTTTGGAGAAAATCACTTTTAAAAATGTTTAAATCGTCATAACTCCTTAACCAAGAGTCTAAACACTATCAAACTTGCAAAATTCAAAATTCTCTAAAAACAAAACTACAAGTCCAAAACTTATAGAAAATACATTTTTGTGCTCTGCGAGTCGATATCCTTCGCATACAATTCAATTGGAGTTGAAAAATTCACGTTTGGAGAAAATCACTTTTAAAAATGTTTAAATCGTCATAACTCCTTAACCAAGCGTCTAAACACTATCAAACTTGCAAAATTCAAAATTCTCTAAAAACAAAACTACAAGTCCAAAACTTATAGAAAATACATTTTTGTGCTCTGCGAGTCGATATCCTTCGCATACAATTCAATTGGAGTTGAAAAATTCACGTTTGGAGAAAATCACTTTTAAAAATGTTTAAATCGTCATAACTCCTTAACCAAGAGTCTAAACACTATCAAACTTGCAAAATTCAAAATTCTCTAAAAACAAAACTACAAGTCCAAAACTTATAGAAAATACATTTTTGTGCTCTGCGAGTCGATATCCTTCGCATACAATTCAATTGGAGTTGAAAAATTCACGTTTGGAGAAAATCACTTTTAAAAATGTTTAAATCGTCATAACTCCTTAACCAAGCGTCTAAACACTATCAAACTTGCAAAATTAAAAATTCTCTAAAAACAAAACTACAAGTCCAAAACTTATAGAAAATACATTTTTGTGCTCCGTGAGTCGATATCCTTCGCATACAATTCAATTGAAGTTGAAAAATTCACGTTTGGAGAAAATCACTTTTAAAAATGTTTAAATCGTCATAACTCCTTAACCAAGCGTCTAAACACTATCAAACTTGCAAAATTCAAAATTCTCTAAAAACAAAACTACAAGTCCAAAACTTATAGAAAATACATTTTTGTGCTCTGCGAGTCGATATCCTTCGCATACAATTCAATTGGAGTTGAAAAATTCACGTTTGGAGAAAATCACTTTTAAAAATGTTTAAATCGTCATAACTCCTTAACCAAGCGTCTAAACACTATCAAACTTGTAAAATTCAAAATTCTCTAAAAACAAAACTACAAGTCCAAAACTTATAGAAAATACATTTTTTTGCTCCGTGAGTCGATATCCTTCGCATACAATTCAATTGGTGTTGAAAAATTCACGTTTGGAGAAAATCACTTTTAAAAATGTTTAAATCGTCATAACTCCTTAACCAAGCGTCTAAACACTATCAAACTTGCAAAATTCAAAATTCTCTAAAAACAAAACTACAAGTCCAAAACTTATAGAAAATACATTTTTGTGCTCTGCGAGTCGATATCCTTCGCATACAATTCAATTGGAGTTGAAAAATTCACGTTTGGAGAAAATCACTTTTAAAAATGTTTAAATCGTCATAACTCCTTAACCAAGCGTCTAAACACTATCAAACTTGCAAAATTCAAAATTCTCTAAAAACAAAACTACAAGTCCAAAACTTATAGAAAATACATTTTTTTGCTCCGTGAGTCGATATCCTTCGCATACAATTCAATTGGTGTTGAAAAATTCACGTTTGGAGAAAATCACTTTTAAAAATGTTTAAATCGTCATAACTCCTTAACCAAGCGTCTAAACACTATCAAACTTGCAAAATTCAAAATTCTCTAAAAACAAAACTACAAGTCCAAAACTTATAGAAAATACATTTTTGTGCTCTGCGAGTCGATATCCTTCGCATACAATTCAATTGGAGTTGAAAAATTCACGTTTGGAGAAAATCACTTTTAAAAATGTTTAAATCGTCATAACTCCTTAACCAAGAGTCTAAACACTATCAAACTTGCAAAATTCAAAATTCTCTAAAAACAAAACTACAAGTCCAAAACTTATAGAAAATACATTTTTGTGCTCTGCGAGTCGATATTCTTCGCATACAATTCAATTGGAGTTGAAAAATTCACGTTTGGAGAAAATCACTTTTAAAAATGTTTAAATCGTCATAACTCCTTAACCAAGCGTCTAAACACTATCAAACTTGCAAAATTCAAAATTCTCTAAAAACAAAACTACAAGTCCAAAACTTATAGAAAATACATTTTTGTGCTCTGCGAGTCGATATCCTTCGCATACAATTCAATTGGAGTTGAAAAATTCACGTTTGGAGAAAATCACTTTTAAAAATGTTTAAATCGTCATAACTCCTTAACCAAGCGTCTAAACACTATCAAACTTGCAAAATTCAAAATTCTCTAAAAACAAAACTACAAGTCCAAAACTTATAGAAAATACATTTTTGTGCTCTGCGAGTCGATATCCTTCGCATACAATTCAATTGGAGTTGAAAAATTCACGTTTGGAGAAAATCACTTTTAAAAATGTTTAAATCGTCATAACTCCTTAACCAAGCGTCTAAACACTATCAAACTTGCAAAATTCAAAATTCTCTAAAAACAAAACTACAAGTCCAAAACTTATAGAAAATACATTTTTGTGCTCCGTGAGTCGATATCCTTCGCATACAATTCAATTGGTGTTGAAAAATTCACGTTTGGAGAAAATCACTTTTAAAAATGTTTAAATCGTCATAACTCCTTAACCAAGTGTCTAAACACTACCAAACTTGCAAAATTCAAAATTCTCTAAAAACAAAACTACAAGTCCAAAACTTATAGAAAATACATTTTTGTGCTCTGCGAGTCGATATCCTTCGCATACAATTCAATTGGAGTTGAAAAATTCACGTTTGGAGAAAATCACTTTTAAAAATGTTTAAATCGTCATAACTCCTTAACCAAGCGTCTAAACACTATCAAACTTGCAAAATTCAAAATTCTCTAAAAACAAAACTACAAGTCCAAAACTTATAGAAAATACATTTTTGTGCTCTGCGAGTCGATATCCTTCGCATACAATTCAATTGGAGTTGAAAAATTCACGTTTGGAGAAAATCACTTTTAAAAATGTTTAAATCGTCATAACTCCTTAACCAAGCGTCTAAACACTATCAAACTTGCAAAATTCAAAATTCTCTAAAAACAAAACTACAAGTCCAAAACTTATAGAAAATACATTTTTGTGCTCTGCGAGTCGATATCCTTCGCATACAATTCAATTGGAGTTGAAAAATTCACGTTTGGAGAAAATCACTTTTAAAAATGTTTAAATGATCATAACTCCTTAACCAAGCGTCTAAACACTATCAAACTTGCAAAATTCAAAATTCTCTAAAAACAAAACTACAAGTCCAAAACTTATAGAAAATACATTTTTGTGCTCTGCGAGTCGATATCCTTCGCATACAATTCAATTGGAGTTGAAAAATTCACGTTTGGAGAAAATCACTTTTAAAAATGTTTAAATCGTCATAACTCCTTAACCAAGCGTCTAAACACTATCAAACTTGCAAAATTCAAAATTCTCTAAAAACAAAACTACAAGTCCAAAACTTATAGAAAATACATTTTTGTGCTCTGCGAGTCGATATCCTTCGCATACAATTCAATTGGAGTTGAAAAATTCACGTTTGGAGAAAATCACTTTTAAAAATGTTTAAATCGTCATAACTCCTTAACCAAGTGTCTAAACACTACCAAACTTGCAAAATTCAAAATTCTCTAAAAACAAAACTACAAGTCCAAAACTTATAGAAAATACATTTTTGTGCTCTGCGAGTCGATATCCTTCGCATACAATTCAATTGGAGTTGAAAAATTCACGTTTGGAGAAAATCACTTTTAAAAATGTTTAAATCGTCATAACTCCTTAACCAAGCGTCTAAACACTATCAAACTTGCAAAATTCAAAATTCTCTAAAAACAAAACTACAAGTCCAAAACTTATAGAAAATACATTTTTGTGCTCTGCGAGTCGATATCCTTCGCATACAATTCAATTGGAGTTGAAAAATTCACGTTTGGAGAAAATCACTTTTAAAAATGTTTAAATCGTCATAACTCCTTAACCAAGCGTCTAAACACTATCAAACTTGCAAAATTCAAAATTCTCTAAAAACAAAACTACAAGTCCAAAACTTATAGAAAATACATTTTTGTGCTCTGCGAGTCGATATCCTTCGCATACAATTCAATTGGAGTTGAA
This sequence comes from Episyrphus balteatus, assembly GCF_945859705.1. Classification (NCBI taxonomy): domain Eukaryota; kingdom Metazoa; phylum Arthropoda; class Insecta; order Diptera; family Syrphidae; genus Episyrphus; species Episyrphus balteatus. The sequence goes on from NC_079136.1 coordinate 124,628,222, forward strand.
AAATTCACGTTTGGAGAAAATCACTTTTAAAAATGTTTAAATCGTCATAACTCCTTAACCAAGCGTCTAAACACTATCAAACTTGCAAAATTCAAAATTCTCTAAAAACAAAACTACAAGTCCAAAACTTATAGAAAATACATTTTTGTGCTCCGTGAGTCGATATCCTTCGCATACAATTCAATTGAAGTTGAAAAATTCACGTTTGGAGAAAATCACTTTTAAAAGTGTTTAAATCGTCATAACTCCTTAACCAAGCGTCTAAACACTATCAAACTTGCAAAATTCAAAATTCTCTAAAAACAAAACTACAAGTCCAAAACTTATAGAAAATACATTTTTGTGCTCTGCGAGTCGATATCCTTCGCATACAATTCAATTGGAGTTGAAAAATTCACGTTTGGAGAAAATCACTTTTAAAAATGTTTAAATGATCATAACTCCTTAACCAAGCGTCTAAACACTATCAAACTTGCAAAATTCAAAATTCTCTAAAAACAAAACTACAAGTCCAAAACTTATAGAAAATACATTTTTGTGCTCCGTGAGTCGATATCCTTCGCATACAATTCAATTGGTGTTGAAAAATTCACGTTTGGAGAAAATCACTTTTAAAAATGTTTAAATCGTCATAACTCCTTAACCAAGCGTCTAAACACTATCAAACTTGCAAAATTCAAAATTCTCTAAAAACAAAACTACAAGTCCAAAACTTATAGAAAATACATTTTTGTGCTCTGCGAGTCGATATCCTTCGCATACAATTCAATTGGAGTTGAAAAATTCACGTTTGGAGAAAATCACTTTTAAAAATGTTTAAATCGTCATAACTCCTTAACCAAGCGTCTAAACACTATCAAACTTGCAAAATTCAAAATTCTCTAAAAACAAAACTACAAGTCCAAAACTTATAGAAAATACATTTTTGTGCTCTGCGAGTCGATATCCTTCGCATACAATTCAATTGGAGTTGAAAAATTCACGTTTGGAGAAAATCACTTTTAAAAATGTTTAAATCGTCATAACTCCTTAACCAAGCGTCTAAACACTATCAAACTTGCAAAATTCAAAATTCTCTAAAAACAAAACTACAAGTCCAAAACTTATAGAAAATACATTTTTTTGCTCCGTGAGTCCTTCGCATACAATTCAATTGGTGTTGAAAAATTCACGTTTGGAGAAAATCACTTTTAAAAATGTTTAAATCGTCATAACTCCTTAACCAAGCGTCTAAACACTATCAAACTTGCAAAATTCAAAATTCTCTAAAAACAAAACTACAAGTCCAAAACTTATAGAAAATACATTTTTGTGCTCTGCGAGTCGATATCCTTCGCATACAATTCAATTGGAGTTGAAAAATTCACGTTTGGAGAAAATCACTTTTAAAAATGTTTAAATCGTCATAACTCCTTAACCAAGCGTCTAAACACTATCAAACTTGCAAAATTCAAAATTCTCTAAAAACAAAACTACAAGTCCAAAACTTATAGAAAATACATTTTTGTGCTCTGCGAGTCGATATCCTTCGCATACAATTCAATTGGAGTTGAAAAATTCACGTTTGGAGAAAATCACTTTTAAAAATGTTTAAATCGTCATAACTCCTTAACCAAGCGTCTAAACACTATCAAACTTGCAAAATTCAAAATTCTCTAAAAACAAAACTACAAGTCCAAAACTTATAGAAAATACATTTTTGTGCTCTGCGAGTTGATATCCTTCGCATACAATTCAATTGGAGTTGAAAAATTCACGTTTGGAGAAAATCACTTTTAAAAATGTTTAAATCGTCATAACTCCTTAACCAAGCGTCTAAACACTATCAAACTTGCAAAATTCAAAATTCTCTAAAAACAAAACTACAAGTCCAAAACTTATAGAAAATACATTTTTGTGCTCTGCGAGTCGATATCCTTCGCATACAATTCAATTGGAGTTGAAAAATTCACGTTTGGAGAAAATCACTTTTAAAAATGTTTAAATCGTCATAACTCCTTAACCAAGCGTCTAAACACTATCAAACTTGCAAAATTCAAAATTCTCTAAAAACAAAACTACAAGTCCAAAACTTATAGAAAATACATTTTTGTGCTCTGCGAGTCGATATCCTTCGCATACAATTCAATTGGAGTTGAAAAATTCACGTTTGGAGAAAATCACTTTTAAAAATGTTTAAATCGTCATAACTCCTTAACCAAGCGTCTAAACACTATCAAACTTGCAAAATTCAAAATTCTCTAAAAACAAAACTACAAGTCCAAAACTTATAGAAAATACATTTTTGTGCTCTGCGAGTCGATATCCTTCGCATACAATTCAATTGGTGTTGAAAAATTCACGTTTGGAGAAAATCACTTTTAAAAATGTTTAAATCGTCATAACTCCTTAACCAAGCGTCTAAACACTATCAAACTTGCAAAATTCAAAATTCTCTAAAAACAAAACTACAAGTCCAAAACTTATAGAAAATACATTTTTGTGCTCTGCGAGTCGATATCCTTCGCATACAATTCAATTGGAGTTGAAAAATTCACGTTTGGAGAAAATCACTTTTAAAAATGTTTAAATCGTCATAACTCCTTAACCAAGCGTCTAAACACTATCAAACTTGCAAAATTCAAAATTCTCTAAAAACAAAACTACAAGTCCAAAACTTATAGAAAATACATTTTTGTGCTCTGCGAGTCGATATCCTTCGAATACAATTCAATTGGAGTTGAAAAATTCACGTTTGGAGAAAATCACTTTTAAAAATGTTTAAATCGTCATAACTCCTTAACCAAGCGTCTAAACACTATCAAACTTGCAAAATTCAAAATTCTCTAAAAACAAAACTACAAGTCCAAAACTTATAGAAAATACATTTTTGTGCTCTGCGAGTCGATATCCTTCGCATACAATTCAATTGGAGTTGAAAAATTCACGTTTGGAGAAAATCACTTTTAAAAATGTTTAAATCGTCATAACTCCTTAACCAAGCGTCTAAACACTATCAAACTTGCAAAATTCAAAATTCTCTAAAAACAAAACTACAAGTCCAAAACTTATAGAAAATACATTTTTTTGCTCCGTGAGTCGATATCCTTCGCATACAATTCAATTGGTGTTGAAAAATTCACGTTTGGAGAAAATCACTTTTAAAAATGTTTAAATCGTCATAACTCCTTAACCAAGCGTCTAAACACTATCAAACTTGCAAAATTCAAAATTCTCTAAAAACAAAACTACAAGTCCAAAACTTATAGAAAATACATTTTTGTGCTCTGCGAGTCGATATCCTTCGCATACAATTCAATTGGAGTTGAAAAATTCACGTTTGGAGAAAATCACTTTTAAAAATGTTTAAATCGTCATAACTCCTTAACCAAGCGTCTAAACACTATCAAACTTGCAAAATTCAAAATTCTCTAAAAACAAAACTACAAGTCCAAAACTTATAGAAAATACATTTTTGTGCTCTGCGAGTCGATATCCTTCGCATACAATTCAATTGGAGTTGAAAAATTCACGTTTGGAGAAAATCACTTTTAAAAATGTTTAAATCGTCATATCTCGTTAACCAAGCGTCTAAACACTATCAAACTTGCAAAATTCAAAATTCTCTAAAAACAAAACTACAAGTCCAAAACTTATAGAAAATACATTTTTGTGCTCTGCGAGTCGATATCCTTCGCATACAATTCAATTGGAGTTGAAAAATTCACGTTTGGAGAAAATCACTTTTAAAAATGTTTAAATCGTCATAACTCCTTAACCAAGCGTCTAAACACTATCAAACTTGCAAAATTCAAAATTCTCTAAAAACAAAACTACAAGTCCAAAACTTATAGAAAATACATTTTTGTGCTCCGTGAGTCGATATCCTTCGCATACAATTCAATTGGTGTTGAAAAATTCACGTTTGGAGAAAATCACTTTTAAAAATGTTTAAATCGTCATAACTCCTTAACCAAGTGTCTAAACACTACCAAACTTGCAAAATTCAAAATTCTCTAAAAACAAAACTACAAGTCCAAAACTTATAGAAAATACATTTTTGTGCTCTGCGAGTCGATATCCTTCGCATACAATTCAATTGGAGTTGAAAAATTCACGTTTGGAGAAAATCACTTTTAAAAATGTTTAAATCGTCATAACTCCTTAACCAAGCGTCTAAACACTATCAAACTTGCAAAATTCAAAATTCTCTAAAAACAAAACTACAAGTCCAAAACTTATAGAAAATACATTTTTGTGCTCTGCGAGTCGATATCCTTCGCATACAATTCAATTGGAGTTGAAAAATTCACGTTTGGAGAAAATCACTTTTAAAAATGTTTAAATCGTCATAACTCCTTAACCAAGCGTCTAAACACTATCAAACTTGCAAAATTCAAAATTCTCTAAAAACAAAACTACAAGTCCAAAACTTATAGAAAATACATTTTTGTGCTCTGCGAGTCAAAATCCTTCGCATACAATTCAATTGGAGTTGAAAAATTCACGTTTTTAGAAAATCACTTTTAAAATGTTTAAATCGTCATAACTCCTTAACCAAGCGTCTAAACACTATCAAACTTGCAAAATTCAAAATTCTCTAAAAACAAAACTACAAGTCCAAAACTTATAGAAAATACATTTTTGTGCTCTGCGAGTCGATGTCCTTCGCATACAATTCAATTGGAGTTGAAAAATTCACGTTTGGAGAAAATCACTTTTAAAAATGTTTAAATCGTCATAACTCCTTAACCAAGCGTCTAAACACTATCAAACTTGCAAAATTCAAAATTCTCTAAAAACAAAACTACAAGTCCAAAACTTATAAAAAATACATTTTTGTGCTCTGCGAGTCGATATCCTTCGCATACAATTCAATTGGAGTTGAAAAATTCACGTTTGGAGAAATCACTTTTAAAAATGTTTAAATCGTCATAACTCCTTAACCAAGCGTCTAAACACTATCAAACTTGCAAAATTCAAAATTCTCTAAAAACAAAACTACAAGTCCAAAACTTATAGAAAATACATTTTTGTGCTCTGCGAGTCGATGTCCTTCGCATACAATTCAATTGGAGTTGAAAAATTCACGTTTGGAGAAAATCACTTTTAAAAATGTTTAAATCGTCATAACTCCTTAACCAAGCGTCTAAACACTATCAAACTTGCAAAATTCAAAATTCTCTAAAAACAAAACTACAAGTCCAAAACTTATAGAAAATACATTTTTGTGCTCTGCGAGTCGATATCCTTCGCATACAATTCAATTGGAGTTGAAAAATTCACGTTTGGAGAAAATCACTTTTAAAAATGTTTAAATCGTCATAACTCCTTAACCAAGCGTCTAAACACTATCAAACTTGCAAAATTCAAAATTCTCTAAAAACAAAACTACAAGTCCAAAACTTATAGAAAATACATTTTTGTGCTCTGCGAGTCGATATCCTTCGCATACAATTCAATTGGAGTTGAAAAATTCACGTTTGGAGAAAATCACTTTTAAAAATGTTTAAATCGTCATAACTCCTTAACCAAGCGTCTAAACACTATCAAACTTGCAAAATTCAAAATTCTCTAAAAACAAAACTACAAGTCCAAAACTTATAGAAAATACATTTTTGTGCTCTGCGAGTTGATATCCTTCGCATACAATTCAATTGGAGTTGAAAAATTCACGTTTGGAGAAAATCACTTTTAAAAATGTTTAAATCGTCATAACTCCTTAACCAAGCGTCTAAACACTATCAAACTTGCAAAATTCAAAATTCTCTAAAAACAAAACTACAAGTCCAAAACTTATAGAAAATACATTTTTGTGCTCTGCGAGTCGATATCCTTCGCATACAATTCAATTGGAGTTGAAAAATTCACGTTTGGAGAAAATCACTTTTAAAAATGTTTAAATCGTCATAACTCCTTAACCAAGCGTCTAAACACTATCAAACTTGCAAAATTCAAAATTCTCTAAAAACAAAACTACAAGTCCAAAACTTATAAAAAATACATTTTTGTGCTCTGCGAGTCGATATCCTTCGCATACAATTCAATTGGAGTTGAAAAATTCAAGTTTGGAGAAATCACTTTTAAAAATGTTTAAATCGTCATAACTCCTTAACCAAGCGTCTAAACACTATCAAACTTGCAAAATTCAAAATTCTCTAAAAACAAAACTACAAGTCCAAAACTTATAGAAAATACATTTTTGTGCTCTGCGAATCGATGTCCTTCGCATACAATTCAATTGGAGTTGAAAAATTCACGTTTGGAGAAAATCACTTTTAAAAATGTTTAAATCGTCATAACTCCTTAACCAAGCGTCTAAACACTATCAAACTTGCAAAATTCAAAATTCTCTAAAAACAAAACTACAAGTCCAAAACTTATAGAAAATACATTTTTGTGCTCTGCGAGTCGATATCCTTCGCATACAATTCAATTGGAGTTGAAAAATTCACGTTTGGAGAAAATCACTTTTAAAAATGTTTAAATCGTCATAACTCCTTAACCAAGCGTCTAAACACTATCAAACTTGCAAAATTCAAAATTCTCTAAAAACAAAACTACAAGTCCAAAACTTATAGAAAATACATTTTTGTGCTCTGCGAGTCGATATCCTTCGCATACAATTCAATTGGAGTTGAAAAATTCACGTTTGGAGAAAATCACTTTTAAAAATGTTTAAATCGTCATAACTCCTTAACCAAGCGTCTAAACACTATCAAACTTGCAAAATTCAAAATTCTCTAAAAACAAAACTACAAGTCCAAAACTTATAGAAAATACATTTTTGTGCTCTGCGAGTCGATATCCTTCGCATACAATTCAATTGGAGTTGAAAAATTCACGTTTGGAGAAAATCACTTTTAAAAATGTTTAAATCGTCATAACTCCTTAACCAAGCGTCTAAACACTATCAAATTCTCTAAAAACAAAACTACAAGTCCAAAACTTATAGAAAATACATTTTTGTGCTCTGCGAGTCGATGTCCTTCGCATACAATTCAATTGGAGTTGAAAAATTCACGTTTGGAGAAAATCACTTTTAAAAATGTTTAAATCGTCATAACTCCTTAACCAAGCGTCTAAACACTATCAAACTTGCAAAATTCAAAATTCTCTAAAAACAAAAGTACAAGTCCAAAACTTATAGAAAATACATTTTTGTGCTCTGCGAGTCGATATCCTTCGCATACAATTCAATTGGAGTTGAAAAATTCACGTTTGGAGAAAATCACTTTTAAAAATGTTTAAATCGTCATAACTCCTTAACCAAGCGTCTAAACACTATCAAACTTGCAAAATTCAAAATTCTCTAAAAACAAAACTACAAGTCCAAAACTTATAGAAAATACATTTTTGTGCTCTGCGAGTCGATATCCTTCGCATACAATTCAATTGGAGTTGAAAAATTCACGTTTGGAGAAAATCACTTTTAAAAATGTTTAAATCGTCATAACTCCTTAACCAAGCGTCTAAACACTATCAAATTCTCTAAAAACAAAACTACAAGTCCAAAACTTATAGAAAATACATTTTTATGCTCTGCGAGTCGCTATCCTTCGCATACAATTCAATTGGAGTTGAAAAATTCACGTTTGGAGAAAATCACTTTTAAAAATGTTTAAATCGTCATAACTCCTTAACCAAGCGTCTAAACACTATCAAACTTGCAAAATTCAAAATTCTCTAAAAACAAAACTACAAGTCCAAAACTTATAGAAAATACATTTTTGTGCTCTGCGAGTCGATATCCTTCGCATACAATTCAATTGGAGTTGAAAAATTCACGTTTGGAGAAAATCACTTTTAAAAATGTTTAAATCGTCATAACTCCTTAACCAAGCGTCTAAACACTATCAAATTCTCTAAAAACAAAACTACAAGTCCAAAACTTATAGAAAATACATTTTTGTGCTCTGCGAGTCGATATCCTTCGCATACAATTCAATTGGAGTTGAAAAATTCACGTTTGGAGAAAATCACTTTTAAAAATGTTTAAATCGTCATAACTCCTTAACCAAGCGTCTAAACACTATCAAACTTGCAAAATTCAAAATTCTCTAAAAACAAAACTACAAGTCCAAAACTTATAGAAAATACATTTTTGTGCTCTGCGAGTCGATATCCTTCGCATACAATTCAATTGGAGTTGAAAAATTCACGTTTGGAGAAAATCACTTTTAAAAATGTTTAAATCGTCATAACTCCTTAACCAAGCGTCTAAACACTATCAAACTTGCAAAATTCAAAATTCTCTAAAAACAAAACTACAAGTCCAAAACTTATAGAAAATACATTTTTGTGCTCTGCGAGTCGATATCCTTCGCATACAATTCAATTGGAGTTGAAAAATTCACGTTTGGAGAAAATCACTTTTAAAAATGTTTAAATCGTCATAACTCCTTAACCAAGCGTCTAAACACTATCAAACTTGCAAAATTCAAAATTCTCTAAAAACAAAACTACAAGTCCAAAACTTATAGAAAATACATTTTTGTGCTCTGCGAGTCGATATCCTTCGCATACAATTCAATTGGAGTTGAAAAATTCACGTTTGGAGAAAATCACTTTTAAAAATGTTTAAATCGTCATAACTCCTTAACCAAGCGTCTAAACACTATCAAACTTGCAAAGTTCAAAATTCTCTAAAAACAAAACTACAAGTCCAAAACTTATAGAAAATACATTTTTGTGCTCTGCGAGTCGATATCCTTCGCATACAATTCAATTGGAGTTGAAAAATTCACGTTTGGAGAAAATCACTTTTAAAAATGTTTAAATCGTCATAACTCCTTAACCAAGCGTCTAAACACTATCAAACTTGCAAAGTTCAAAATTCTCTAAAAACAAAACTACAAGTCCAAAACTTATAGAAAATACATTTTTGTGCTCTGCGAGTCGATATCCTTCGCATACAATTCAATTGGAGTTGAAAAATTCACGTTTGGAGAAAATCACTTTTAAAAATGTTTAAATCGTCATAACTCCTTAACCAAGCGTCTAAACACTATCAAACTTGCAAAATTCAAAATTCTCTAAAAACAAAACTACAAGTCCAAAACTTATAGAAAATACATTTTTGTGCTCTGCGAGTCGATATCCTTCGCATACAATTCAATTGGAGTTGAAAAATTCACGTTTGGAGAAAATCACTTTTAAAAATGTTTAAATCGTCATAACTCCTTAACCAAGCGTCTAAACACTATCAAACTTGCAAAGTTCAAAATTCTCTAAAAACAAAACTACAAGTCCAAAACTTATAGAAAATACATTTTTGTGCTCTGCGAGTCGATATCCTTCGCATACAATTCAATTGGAGTTGAAAAATTCACGTTTGGAGAAAATCACTTTTAAAAATGTTTAAATCGTCATAACTCCTTAACCAAGCGTCTAAATACTATCAAACTTGCAAAATTCAAAATTCTCTAAAAACAAAACTACAAGTCCAAAACCTATAGAAAATACATTTTTGTGCTCTGCGAGTCGATATCCTTCGCATACAATTCAATTGGAGTTGAAAAATTCACGTTTGGAGAAAATCACTTTTAAAAATGTTTAAATCGTCATAACTCCTTAACCAAGCGTCTAAACACTATCAAACTTGCAAAATTCAAAATTCTCTAAAAACAAAACTACAAGTCCAAAACTTATAGAAAATACATTTTTGTGCTCTGCGAGTCGATATCCTTCGCATACAATTCAATTGGAGTTGAAAAATTCACGTTTGGAGAAAATCACTTTTAAAAATATTTAAATCGTCATAACTCCTTAACCAAGCGTCTAAACACTATCAAACTTGCAAAATTCAAAATTCTCTAAAAACAAAACTACAAGTCCAAAACTTATAGAAAATACATTTTTGTGCTCTGCGAGTCGATATCCTTCGCATACAATTCAATTGGAGTTGAAAAATTCACGTTTGGAGAAAATCACTTTTAAAAATGTTTAAATCGTCATAACTCCTTAACCAAGCGTCTAAACACTATCAAACTTGCAAAATTCAAAATTCTCTAAAAACAAAACTACAAGTCCAAAACTTATAGAAAATACATTTTTGTGCTCTGCGAGTCGATATCCTTTGCATACAATTCAATTGGAGTTGAAAAATTCACGTTTGGAGAAAATCACTTTTAAAAATGTTTAAATCGTCATAACTCCTTAACCAAGCGTCTAAACACTATCAAACTTGCAAAATTCAAAATTCTCTAAAAACAAAACTACAAGTCCAAAACTTATAGAAAATACATTTTTGTGCTCTGCGAGTCGATATCCTTCGCATAAAATTCAATTGGAGTTGAAAAATTCACGTTTGGAGAAAATCACTTTTAAAAATGTTTAAATCGTCATAACTCCTTAACCAAGCGTCTAAACACTATCAAACTTGCAAAATTCAAAATTCTCTAAAAACAAAACTACAAGTCCAAAACTTATAGAAAAAACATTTTTGTGCTCTGCGAGTCGATATCCTTCGCATACAATTCAATTGGAGTTGAAAAATTCACGTTTGGAGAAAATCACTTTTAAAAATGTTTAAATCGTCATAACTCCTTAACCAAGCGTCTAAACACTATCAAACTTGCAAAATTCAAAATTCTCTAAAAACAAAACTACAAGTCCAAAACTTATAGAAAATACATTTTTGTGCTCGGCGAGTCGATATCCTTCGCATACAATTCAATTGGAGTTGAAAAATTCACGTTTGGAGAAAATCACTCTTAAAAATGTTTAAATCGTCATAACTCCTTAACCAAGCGTCTAAACACTATCAAACTTGCAAAATTCAAAATTCTCTAAAAACAAAACTACAAGTCCAAAACTTATAGAAAATACATTTTTGTGCTCTGCGAGTCGATATCCTTCGCATACAATTCAATTGGAGTTGAAAAATTCACGTTTGGAGAAAATCACTTTTAAAAATGTTTAAATCGTCATAACTCCTTAACCAAGCGTCTAAACACTATCAAACTTGCAAAATTCAAAATTCTCTAAAAACAAAACTACAAGTCCAAAACTTATAGAAAATACATTTTTGTGCTCTGCGAGTCGATATCCTTCGCATACAATTCAATTGGAGTTGAAAAATTCACGTTTGGAGAAAATCACTTTTAAAAATGTTTAAATCGTCATAACTCCTTAACCAAGCGTCTAAACACTATCAAACTTGCAAAATTCAAAATTCTCTAAAAACAAAACTACAAGTCCAAAACTTATAGAAAATACATTTTTGTGCTCTGCGAGTCGATATCCTTCGCATACAATTCAATTGGAGTTGAAAAATTCACGTTTGGAGAAAATCACTTTTAAAAATGTTTAAATCGTTATAACTCCTTAACCAAGCGTCTAAACACTATCAAACTTGCAAAATTCAAAATTCTCTAAAAACAAAACTACAAGTCCAAAACTTATAGAAAATACATTTTTGTGCTCTGCGAGTCGATATCCTTCGCATACAATTCAATTGGAGTTGAAAAATTCACGTTTGGAGAAAATCACTTTTAAAAATGTTTAAATCGTCATAACTCCTTAACCAAGCGTCTAAACACTATCAAACTTGCAAAATTCAAAATTCTCTAAAAACAAAACTACAAGTCCAAAACTTATAGAAAATACATTTTTGTGCTCTGCGAGTCGATATCCTTCGCATACAATTCAATTGGAGTTGAAAAATTCACGTTTGGAGAAAATCACTTTTAAAAATGTTTAAATCGTCATAACTCCTTAACCAAGCGTCTAAACACTATCAAACTTGCAAAGTTCAAAATTCTCTAAAAACAAAACTACAAGTCCAAAACTTATAGAAAATACATTTTTGTGCTCTGCGAGTCGATATCCTTCGCATACAATTCAATTGGAGTTGAAAAATTCACGTTTGGAGAAAATCACTTTTAAAAATGTTTAAATCGTCATAACTCCTTAACCAAGCGTCTAAACACTATCAAACTTGCAAAATTCAAAATTCTCTAAAAACAAAACTACAAGTCCAAAACTTATAGAAAATACATTTTTGTGCTCTGCGAGTCGATATCCTTCGCATACAATTCAATTGGAGTTGAAAAATTCACGTTTGGAGAAAATCACTTTTAAAAATGTTTAAATCGTCATAACTCCTTAACCAAGCGTCTAAACACTATCAAACTTGCAAAATTCAAAATTCTCTAAAAACAAAACTACAAGTCCAAAACTTATAGAAAATACATTTTTGTGCTCTGCGAGTCGATATCCTTCGCATAAAATTCAATTGGAGTTGAAAAATTCACGTTTGGAGAAAATCACTTTTAAAAATGTTTAAATCGTCATAACTCCTTAACCAAGCGTCTAAACACTATCAAACTTGCAAAATTCAAAATTCTCTAAAAACAAAACTACAAGTCCAAAACTTATAGAAAATACATTTTTGTGCTCTGCGAGTCGATATCCTTCGCATACAATTCAATTGGAGTTGAAAAATTCACGTTTGGAGAAAATCACTTTTAAAAATGTTTAAATCGTCATAACTCCTTAACCAAGCGTCTAAACACTATCAAACTTGCAAAATTCAAAATTCTCTAAAAACAAAACTACAAGTCCAAAACTTATAGAAAATACATTTTTGTGCTCGGCGAGTCGATATCCTTCGCATACAATTCAATTGGAGTTGAAAAATTCACGTTTGGAGAAAATCACTCTTAAAAATGTTTAAATCGTCATAACTCCTTAACCAAGCGTCTAAACACTATCAAACTTGCAAAATTCAAAATTCTCTAAAAACAAAACTACAAGTCCAAAACTTATAGAAAATACATTTTTGTGCTCTGCGAGTCGATATCCTTCGCATACAATTCAATTGGAGTTGAAAAATTCACGTTTGGAGAAAATCACTTTTAAAAATGTTTAAATCGTCATAACTCCTTAACCAAGCGTCTAAACACTATCAAACTTGCAAAATTCAAAATTCTCTAAAAACAAAACTACAAGTCCAAAACTTATAGAAAATACATTTTTGTGCTCTGCGAGTCGATATCCTTCGCATACAATTCAATTGGAGTTGAAAAATTCACGTTTGGAGAAAATCACTTTTAAAAATGTTTAAATCGTCATAACTCCTTAACCAAGCGTCTAAACACTATCAAACTTGCAAAATTCAAAATTCTCTAAAAACAAAACTACAAGTCCAAAACTTATAGAAAATACATTTTTGTGCTCTGCGAGTCGATATCCTTCGCATACAATTCAATTGGAGTTGAAAAATTCACGTTTGGAGAAAATCACTTTTAAAAATGTTTAAATCGTCATAACTCCTTAACCAAGCGTCTAAACACTATCAAACTTGCAAAATTCAAAATTCTCTAAAAACAAAACTACAAGTCCAAAACTTATAGAAAATACATTTTTGTGCTCTGCGAGTCGATATCCTTCGCATACAATTCAATTGGAGTTGAAAAATTCACGTTTGGAGAAAATCACTTTTAAAAATGTTTAAATCGTTATAACTCCTTAACCAAGCGTCTAAACACTATCAAACTTGCAAAATTCAAAATTCTCTAAAAACAAAACTACAAGTCCAAAACTTATAGAAAATACATTTTTGTGCTCTGCGAGTCGATATCCTTCGCATACAATTCAATTGGAGTTGAAAAATTCACGTTTGGAGAAAATCACTTTTAAAAATGTTTAAATCGTCATAACTCCTTAACCAAGCGTCTAAACACTATCAAACTTGCAAAATTCAAAATTCTCTAAAAACAAAACTACAAGTCCAAAACTTATAGAAAATACATTTTTGTGCTCTGCGAGTCGATATCCTTCGCATACAATTCAATTGGAGTTGAAAAATTCACGTTTGGAGAAAATCACTTTTAAAAATGTTTAAATCGTCATAACTCCTTAACCAAGCGTCTAAACACTATCAAACTTGCAAAGTTCAAAATTCTCTAAAAACAAAACTACAAGTCCAAAACTTATAGAAAATACATTTTTGTGCTCTGCGAGTCGATATCCTTCGCATACAATTCAATTGGAGTTGAAAAATTCACGTTTGGAGAAAATCACTTTTAAAAATGTTTAAATCGTCATAACTCCTTAACCAAGCGTCTAAACACTATCAAACTTGCAAAATTCAAAATTCTCTAAAAACAAAACTACAAGTCCAAAACTTATAGAAAATACATTTTTGTGCTCTGCGAGTCGATATCCTTCGCATACAATTCAATTGGAGTTGAAAAATTCACGTTTGGAGAAAATCACTTTTAAAAATGTTTAAATCGTCATAACTCCTTAACCAAGCGTCTAAACACTATCAAACTTGCAAAATTCAAAATTCTCTAAAAACAAAACTACAAGTCCAAAACTTATAGAAAATACATTTTTGTGCTCTGCGAGTCGATATCCTTCGCATACAATTCAATTGGAGTTGAAAAATTCACTTTTGGAGAAAATCACTTTTAAAAATGTTTAAATCGTCATAACTCCTTAACCAAGCGTCTAAACACTATCAAACTTGCAAAATTCAAAATTCTCTAAAAACAAAACTACAAGTCCAAAACTTATAGAAAATACATTTTTGTGCTCTGCGAGTCGATATCCTTCGCATACAATTCAATTGGAGTTGAAAAATTCACGTTTGGAGAAAATCACTTTTAAAAATGTTTAAATCGTCATAACTCCTTAACCAAGCGTCTAAACACTATCAAACTTGCAAAATTCAAAATTCTCTAAAAACAAAACTACAAGTCCAAAACTTATAGAAAATACATTTTTGTGCTCTGCGAGTCGATATCCTTCGCATACAATTCAATTGGAGTTGAAAAATTCACGTTTGGAGAAAATCACTTTTAAAAATGTTTAAATCGTCATAACTCCTTAACCAAGCGTCTAAACACTATCAAACTTGCAAAGTTCAAAATTCTCTAAAAACAAAACTACAAGTCCAAAACTTATAGAAAATACATTTTTGTGCTCTGCGAGTCGATATCCTTCGCATACAATTCAATTGGAGTTGAAAAATTCACTTTTGGAGAAAATCACTTTTAAAAATGTTTAAATCGTCATAACTCCTTAACCAAGCGTCTAAACACTATCAAACTTGCAAAATTCAAAATTCTCTAAAAACAAAACTACAAGTCCAAAACTTATAGAAAATACATTTTTGTGCTCTGCGAGTCGATATCCTTCGCATACAATTCAATTGGAGTTGAAAAATTCACGTTTGGAGAAAATCACTTTTAAAAATGTTTAAATCGTCATAACTCCTTAACCAAGCGTCTAAACACTATCAAACTTGCAAAATTCAAAATTCTCTAAAAACAAAACTACAAGTCCAAAACTTATAGAAAATACATTTTTGTGCTCTGCGAGTCGATATCCTTCGCATACAATTCAATTGGAGTTGAAAAATTCACGTTTGGAGAAAATCACTTTTAAAAATGTTTAAATCGTCATAACTCCTTAGCCAAGCGTCTAAACACTATCAAACTTGCAAAATTCAAAATTCTCTAAAAACAAAACTACAAGTCCAAAACTTATAGAAAATACATTTTTGTGCTCTGCGAGTCGATATCCTTCGCATACAATTCAATTGGAGTTGAAAAATTCACGTTTGGAGAAAATCACTTTTAAAAATGTTTAAATCGTCATAACTCCTTAACCAAGCGTCTAAACACTATCAAACTTGCAAAGTTCAAAATTCTCTAAAAACAAAACTACAAGTCCAAAACTTATAGAAAATACATTTTTGTGCTCTGCGAGTCGATATCCTTCGCATACAATTCAATTGGAGTTGAAAAATTCACGTTTGGAGAAAATCACTTTTAAAAATGTTTAAATCGTCATAACTCCTTAACCAAGCGTCTAAACACTATCAAACTTGCAAAGTTCAAAATTCTCTAAAAACAAAACTACAAGTCCAAAACTTATAGAAAATACATTTTTGTGCTCTGCGAGTCGATATCCTTCGCATACAATTCAATTGGAGTTGAAAAATTCACGTTTGGAGAAAATCACTTTTAAAAATGTTTAAATCGTCATAACTCCTTAACCAAGCGTCTAAACACTATCAAACTTGCAAAATTCAAAATTCTCTAAAAACAAAACTACAAGTCCAAAACTTATAGAAAATACATTTTTGTGCTCTGCGAGTCGATATCCTTCGCATACAATTCAATTGGAGTTGAAAAATTCACGTTTGGAGAAAATCACTTTTAAAAATGTTTAAATCGTCATAACTCCTTAACCAAGCGTCTAAACACTATCAAACTTGCAAAATTCAAAATTCTCTAAAAACAAAACTACAAGTCCAAAACTTATAGAAAATACATTTTTGTGCTCTGCGAGTCGATATCCTTCGCATACAATTCAATTGGAGTTGAAAAATTCACGTTTGGAGAAAATCACTTTTAAAAATGTTTAAATCGTCATAACTCCTTAACCAAGCGTCTAAACACTATCAAACTTGCAAAATTCAAAATTCTCTAAAAACAAAACTACAAGTCCAAAACTTATAGAAAATACATTTTTGTGCTCTGCGAGTCGATATCCTTCGCATACAATTCAATTGGAGTTGAAAAATTCACGTTTGGAGAAAATCACTTTTAAAAATGTTTAAATCGTCATAACTCCTTAACCAAGCGTCTAAACACTATCAAACTTGCAAAATTCAAAATTCTCTAAAAACAAAACTACAAGTCCAAAACTTATAGAAAATACATTTTTGTGCTCTGCGAGTCGATATCCTTCGCATACAATTCAATTGGAGTTGAAAAATTCACGTTTGGAGAAAATCACTTTTAAAAATGTTTAAATCGTCATAACTCCTTAACCAAGCGTCTAAACACTATCAAACTTGCAAAATTCAAAATTCTCTAAAAACAAAACTACAAGTCCAAAACTTATAGAAAATACATTTTTGTGCTCTGCGAGTCGATATCCTTCGCATACAATTCAATTGGAGTTGAAAAATTCACGTTTGGAGAAAATCACTTTTAAAAATGTTTAAATCGTCATAACTCCTTAACCAAGCGTCTAAACACTATCAAACTTGCAAAATTCAAAATTCTCTAAAAACAAAACTACAAGTCCAAAACTTATAGAAAATACATTTTTGTGCTCTGCGAGTCGATATCCTTCGCATACAATTCAATTGGAGTTGAAAAATTCACGTTTGGAGAAAATCACTTTTAAAAATGTTTAAATCGTTATAACTCCTTAACCAAGCGTCTAAACACTATCAAACTTGCAAAGTTCAAAATTCTCTAAAAACAAAACTACAAGTCCAAAACTTATAGAAAATACATTTTTGTGCTCTGCGAGTCGATATCCTTCGCATACAATTCAATTGGAGTTGAAAAATTCACGTTTGGAGAAAATCACTTTTAAAAATGTTTAAATCGTCATAACTCCTTAACCAAGCGTCTAAACACTATCAAACTTGCAAAGTTCAAAATTCTCTAAAAACAAAACTACAAGTCCAAAACTTATAGAAAATACATTTTTGTGCTCTGCGAGTCGATATCCTTCGCATACAATTCAATTGGAGTTGAAAAATTCACGTTTGGAGAAAATCACTTTTAAAAATGTTTAAATCGTCATAACTCCTTAACCAAGCGTCTAAACACTATCAAACTTGCAAAATTCAAAATTCTCTAAAAACAAAACTACAAGTCCAAAACTTATAGAAAATACATTTTTGTGCTCTGCGAGTCGATATCCTTCGCATACAATTCAATTGGAGTTGAAAAATTCACGTTTGGAGAAAATCACTTTTAAAAATGTTTAAATCGTCATAACTCCTTAACCAAGCGTCTAAACACTATCAAACTTGCAAAATTCAAAATTCTCTAAAAACAAAACTACAAGTCCAAAACTTATAGAAAATACATTTTTGTGCTCTGCGAGTCGATATCCTTCGCATACAATTCAATTGGAGTTGAAAAATTCACGTTTGGAGAAAATCACTTTTAAAAATGTTTAAATCGTCATAACTCCTTAACCAAGCGTCTAAACACTATCAAACTTGCAAAATTCAAAATTCTCTAAAAACAAAACTACAAGTCCAAAACTTATAGAAAATACATTTTTGTGCTCTGCGAGTCGATATCCTTCGCATACAATTCAATTGGAGTTGAAAAATTCACGTTTGGAGAAAATCACTTTTAAAAATGTTTAAATCGTCATAACTCCTTAACCAAGCGTCTAAACACTATCAAACTTGCAAAATTCAAAATTCTCTAAAAACAAAACTACAAGTCCAAAACTTATAGAAAATACATTTTTGTGCTCTGCGAGTCGATATCCTTCGCATACAATTCAATTGGAGTTGAAAAATTCACGTTTGGAGAAAATCACTTTTAAAAATGTTTAAATCGTCATAACTCCTTAACCAAGCGTCTAAACACTATCAAACTTGCAAAATTCAAAATTCTCTAAAAACAAAACTACAAGTCCAAAACTTATAGAAAATACATTTTTGTGCTCTGCGAGTCGATATCCTTCGCATACAATTCAATTGGAGTTGAAAAATTCACGTTTGGAGAAAATCACTTTTAAAAATGTTTAAATCGTCATAACTCCTTAACCAAGCGTCTAAACACTATCAAACTTGCAAAATTCAAAATTCTCTAAAAACAAAACTACAAGTCCAAAACTTATAGAAAATACATTTTTGTGCTCTGCGAGTCGATATCCTTCGCATACAATTCAATTGGAGTTGAAAAATTCACGTTTGGAGAAAATCACTTTTAAAAATGTTTAAATCGTCATAACTCCTTAACCAAGCGTCTAAACACTATCAAACTTGCAAAATTCAAAATTCTCTAAAAACAAAACTACAAGTCCAAAACTTATAGAAAATACATTTTTGTGCTCTGCGAGTCGATATCCTTCGCATACAATTCAATTGGAGTTGAAAAATTCACGTTTGGAGAAAATCACTTTTAAAAATGTTTAAATCGTCATAACTCCTTAACCAAGCGTCTAAACACTATCAAACTTGCAAAATTCAAAATTCTCTAAAAACAAAACTACAAGTCCAAAACTTATAGAAAATACATTTTTGTGCTCTGCGAGTCGATATCCTTCGCATACAATTCAATTGGAGTTGAAAAATTCACGTTTGGAGAAAATCACTTTTAAAAATGTTTAAATCGTCATAACTCCTTAACCAAGCGTCTAAACACTATCAAACTTGCAAAATTCAAAATTCTCTAAAAACAAAACTACAAGTCCAAAACTTATAGAAAATACATTTTTGTGCTCTGCGAGTCGATATCCTTCGCATACAATTCAATTGGAGTTGAAAAATTCACGTTTGGAGAAAATCACTTTTAAAAATGTTTAAGTCGTCATAACTCCTTAACCAAGCGTCTAAACACTATCAAACTTGCAAAATTCAAAATTCTCTAAAAACAAAACTACAAGCCCAAAACTTATAGAAAATACATTTTTGTGCTCTGCGAGTCGATATCCTTCGCATAAAATTCAATTATAGTTGAAAAATTCACGTTTGGAGAAAATCACTTTTAAAAATGTTTAAATCGTCATAACTCCTTAACCAAGCGTCTAAACACTATCAAACTTGCAAAATTCAAAATTCTCTAAAAACAAAACTACAAGTCCAAAACTTATAGAAAATACATTTTTGTGCTCTGCGAGTCGATATCCTTCGCATACAATTCAATTGGAGTTGAAAAATTCACGTTTGGAGAAAATCACTTTTAAAAATGTTTAAATCGTCATAACTCCTTAACCAAGCGTCTAAACACTATCAAACTTGCAAAATTCAAAATTCTCTAAAAACAAAACTACAAGTCCAAAACTTATATGTAGAAAATACATTTTTGTGCTCTGCGAGTCGATATCCTTCGCATACAATTCAATTGGAGTTGAAAAATTCACGTTTGGAGAAAATCACTTTTAAAAATGTTTAAATCGTCATAACTCCTTAACCAAGCGTCTAAACACTATCAAACTTGCAAAATTCAAAATTCTCTAAAAACAAAACTACAAGTCCAAAACTTATAGAAAATACATTTTTGTGCTCTGCGAGTCGATATCCTTCGCATACAATTCAATTGGAGTTGAAAAATTCACGTTTGGAGAAAATCACTTTTAAAAATGTTTAAATCGTCATAACTCCTTAACCAAGCGTCTAAACACTATCAAACTTGCAAAATTCAAAATTCTCTAAAAACAAAACTACAAGTCCAAAACTTATAGAAAATACATTTTTGTGCTCTGCGAGTCGATATCCTTCGCATACAATTCAATTGGAGTTGAAAAATTCACGTTTGGAGAAAATCACTTTTAAAAATGTTTAAATCGTCATAACTCCTTAACCAAGCGTCTAAACACTATCAAACTTGCAAAATTCAAAATTCTCTAAAAACAAAACTACAAGCCCAAAACTTATAGAAAATACATTTTTGTGCTCTGCGAGTCGATATCCTTCGCATAAAATTCAATTATAGTTGAAAAATTCACGTTTGGAGAAAATCACTTTTAAAAATGTTTAAATCGTCATAACTCCTTAACCAAGCGTCTAAACACTATCAAACTTGCAAAATTCAAAATTCTCTAAAAACAAAACTACAAGTCCAAAACTTATAGAAAATACATTTTTGTGCTCTGCGAGTCGATATCCTTCGCATACAATTCAATTGGAGTTGAAAAATTCACGTTTGGAGAAAATCACTTTTAAAAATGTTTAAATCGTCATAACTCCTTAACCAAGCGTCTAAACACTATCAAACTTGCAAAATTCAAAATTCTCTAAAAACAAAACTACAAGCCCAAAACTTATAGAAAATACATTTTTGTGCTCTGCGAGTCGATATCCTTCGCATAAAATTCAATTATAGTTGAAAAATTCACGTTTGGAGAAAATCACTTTTAAAAATGTTTAAATCGTCATAACTCCTTAACCAAGCGTCTAAACACTATCAAACTTGCAAAATTCAAAATTCTCTAAAAACAAAACTACAAGTCCAAAACTTATAGAAAATACATTTTTGTGCTCTGCGAGTCGATATCCTTCGCATACAATTCAATTGGAGTTGAAAAATTCACGTTTGGAGAAAATCACTTTTAAAAATGTTTAAATCGTCATAACTCCTTAACCAAGCGTCTAAACACTATCAAACTTGCAAAATTCAAAATTCTCTAAAAACAAAACTACAAGTCCAAAACTTATAGAAAATACATTTTTGTGCTCTGCGAGTCGATATCCTTCGCATACAATTCAATTGGAGTTGAAAAATTCACGTTTGGAGAAAATCACTTTTAAAAATGTTTAAATCGTCATAACTCCTTAACCAAGCGTCTAAACACTATCAAACTTGCAAAATTCAAAATTCTCTAAAAACAAAACTACAAGTCCAAAACTTATATGTAGAAAATACATTTTTGTGCTCTGCGAGTCGATATCCTTCGCATACAATTCAATTGGAGTTGAAAAATTCACGTTTGGAGAAAATCACTTTTAAAAATGTTTAAATCGTCATAACTCCTTAACCAAGCGTCTAAACACTATCAAACTTGCAAAATTCAAAATTCTCTAAAAACAAAACTACAAGTCCAAAACTTATAGAAAATACATTTTTGTGCTCTGCGAGTCGATATCCTTCGCATACAATTCAATTGGAGTTGAAAAATTCACGTTTGGAGAAAATCACTTTTAAAAATGTTTAAATCGTCATAACTCCTTAACCAAGCGTCTAAACACTATCAAACTTGCAAAATTCAAAATTCTCTAAAAACAAAACTACAAGTCCAAAACTTATAGAAAATACATTTTTGTGCTCTGCGAGTCGATATCCTTCGCATACAATTCAATTGGAGTTGAAAAATTCACGTTTGGAGAAAATCACTTTTAAAAATGTTTAAATCGTCATAACTCCTTAACCAAGCGTCTAAACACTATCAAACTTGCAAAATTCAAAATTCTCTAAAAACAAAACTACAAGTCCAAAACTTATAGAAAATACATTTTTGTGCTCTGCGAGTCGATATCCTTCGCATACAATTCAATTGGAGTTGAAAAATTCACGTTTGGAGAAAATCACTTTTAAAAATGTTTAAATCGTCATAACTCCTTAACCAAGCGTCTAAACACTATCAAACTTGCAAAATTCAAAATTCTCTAAAAACAAAACTACAAGTCCAAAACTTATAGAAAATACATTTTTGTGCTCTGCGAGTCGATATCCTTCGCATACAATTCAATTGGAGTTGAAAAATTCACGTTTGGAGAAAATCACTTTTAAAAATGTTTAAATCGTCATAACTCCTTAACCAAGCGTCTAAACACTATCAAACTTGCAAAATTCAAAATTCTCTAAAAACAAAACTACAAGTCCAAAACTTATAGAAAATACATTTTTGTGCTCTGCGAGTCGATATCCTTCGCATACAATTCAATTGGAGTTGAAAAATTCACGTTTGGAGAAAATCACTTTTAAAAATGTTTAAATCGTCATAACTCCTTAACCAAGCGTCTAAACACTATCAAACTTGCAAAATTCAAAATTCTCTAAAAACAAAACTACAAGCCCAAAACTTATAGAAAATACATTTTTGTGCTCTGCGAGTCGATATCCTTCGCATAAAATTCAATTATAGTTGAAAAATTCACGTTTGGAGAAAATCACTTTTAAAAATGTTTAAATCGTCATAACTCCTTAACCAAGCGTCTAAACACTATCAAACTTGCAAAATTCAAAATTCTCTAAAAACAAAACTACAAGTCCAAAACTTATAGAAAATACATTTTTGTGCTCTGCGAGTCGATATCCTTCGCATACAATTCAATTGGAGTTGAAAAATTCACGTTTGGAGAAAATCACTTTTAAAAATGTTTAAATCGTCATAACTCCTTAACCAAGCGTCTAAACACTATCAAACTTGCAAAATTCAAAATTCTCTAAAAACAAAACTACAAGTCCAAAACTTATAGAAAATACATTTTTGTGCTCTGCGAGTCGATATCCTTCGCATACAATTCAATTGGAGTTGAAAAATTCACGTTTGGAGAAAATCACTTTTAAAAATGTTTAAATCGTCATAACTCCTTAACCAAGCGTCTAAACACTATCAAACTTGCAAAATTCAAAATTCTCTAAAAACAAAACTACAAGTCCAAAACTTATATGTAGAAAATACATTTTTGTGCTCTGCGAGTCGATATCCTTCGCATACAATTCAATTGGAGTTGAAAAATTCACGTTTGGAGAAAATCACTTTTAAAAATGTTTAAATCGTCATAACTCCTTAACCAAGCGTCTAAACACTATCAAACTTGCAAAATTCAAAATTCTCTAAAAACAAAACTACAAGTCCAAAACTTATAGAAAATACATTTTTGTGCTCTGCGAGTCGATATCCTTCGCATACAATTCAATTGGAGTTGAAAAATTCACGTTTGGAGAAAATCACTTTTAAAAATGTTTAAATCGTCATAACTCCTTAACCAAGCGTCTAAACACTATCAAACTTGCAAAATTCAAAATTCTCTAAAAACAAAACTACAAGTCCAAAACTTATAGAAAATACATTTTTGTGCTCTGCGAGTCGATATCCTTCGCATACAATTCAATTGGAGTTGAAAAATTCACGTTTGGAGAAAATCACTTTTAAAAATGTTTAAATCGTCATAACTCCTTAACCAAGCGTCTAAACACTATCAAACTTGCAAAATTCAAAATTCTCTAAAAACAAAACTACAAGTCCAAAACTTATAGAAAATACATTTTTGTGCTCTGCGAGTCGATATCCTTCGCATACAATTCAATTGGAGTTGAAAAATTCACGTTTGGAGAAAATCACTTTTAAAAATGTTTAAATCGTCATAACTCCTTAACCAAGCGTCTAAACACTATCAAACTTGCAAAATTCAAAATTCTCTAAAAACAAAACTACAAGTCCAAAACTTATAGAAAATACATTTTTGTGCTCTGCGAGTCGATATCCTTCGCATAAAATTCAATTATAGTTGAAAAATTCACGTTTGGAGAAAATCACTTTTAAAAATGTTTAAATCGTCATAACTCCTTAACCAAGCGTCTAAACACTATCAAACTTGCAAAATTCAAAATTCTCTAAAAACAAAACTACAAGTCCAAAACTTATAGAAAATACATTTATGTGCTCTGCGAGTCGATATCCTTCGCATAAAATTCAATTATAGTTGAAAAATTCACGTTTGGAGAAAATCACTTTTAAAAATGTTTAAATCGTCATAACTCCTTAACCAAGAGTCTAAACACTATCAAACTTGCAAAATTCAAAATTCTCTAAAAACAAAACTACAAGTCCAAAACTTATAGAAAATACATTTTTGTGCTCTGCGAGTCGATATCCTTCGCATACAATTCAATTGGAGTTGAAAAATTCACGTTTGGAGAAAATCACTTTTAAAAATGTTTAAATCGTCATAACTCCTTAACCAAGCGTCTAAACACTATCAAACTTGCAAAATTCAAAATTCTCTAAAAACAAAACTACAAGTCCAAAACTTATAGAAAATACATTTTTGTGCTCTGCGAGTCGATATCCTTCGCATACAATTCAATTGGAGTTGAAAAATTCACGTTTGGAGAAAATCACTTTTAAAAATGTTTAAATCGTCATAACTCCTTAACCAAGCGTCTAAACACTATCAAACTTGCAAAATTCAAAATTCTCTAAAAACAAAACTACAAGTCCAAAACTTATAGAAAATACATTTTTGTGCTCTGCGAGTCGATATCCTTCGCATACAATTCAATTGGAGTTGAAAAATTCACGTTTGGAGAAAATCACTTTTAAAAATGTTTAAATCGTCATAACTCCTTAACCAAGCGTCTAAACACTATCAAACTTGCAAAATTCAAAATTCTCTAAAAACAAAACTACAAGTCCAAAACTTATAGAAAATACATTTTTGTGCTCTGCGAGTCGATATCCTTCGCATACAATTCAATTGGAGTTGAAAAATTCACGTTTGGAGAAAATCACTTTTAAAAATGTTTAAATCGTCATAACTCCTTAACCAAGCGTCTAAACACTATCAAACTTGCAAAATTCAAAATTCTCTAAAAACAAAACTACAAGCCCAAAACTTATAGAAAATACATTTTTGTGCTCTGCGAGTCGATATCCTTCGCATAAAATTCAATTATAGTTGAAAAATTCACGTTTGGAGAAAATCACTTTTAAAAATGTTTAAATCGTCATAACTCCTTAACCAAGCGTCTAAACACTATCAAACTTGCAAAATTCAAAATTCTCTAAAAACAAAACTACAAGTCCAAAACTTATAGAAAATACATTTTTGTGCTCTGCGAGTCGATATCCTTCGCATACAATTCAATTGGAGTTGAAAAATTCACGTTTGGAGAAAATCACTTTTAAAAATGTTTAAATCGTCATAACTCCTTAACCAAGCGTCTAAACACTATCAAACTTGCAAAATTCAAAATTCTCTAAAAACAAAACTACAAGTCCAAAACTTATAGAAAATACATTTTTGTGCTCTGCGAGTCGATATCCTTCGCATACAATTCAATTGGAGTTGAAAAATTCACGTTTGGAGAAAATCACTTTTAAAAATGTTTAAATCGTCATAACTCCTTAACCAAGCGTCTAAACACTATCAAACTTGCAAAATTCAAAATTCTCTAAAAACAAAACTACAAGTCCAAAACTTATAGAAAATACATTTTTGTGCTCTGCGAGTCGATATCCTTCGCATACAATTCAATTGGAGTTGAAAAATTCACGTTTGGAGAAAATCACTTTTAAAAATGTTTAAATCGTCATAACTCCTTAACCAAGCGTCTAAACACTATCAAACTTGCAAAATTCAAAATTCTCTAAAAACAAAACTACAAGTCCAAAACTTATATGTAGAAAATACATTTTTGTGCTCTGCGAGTCGATATCCTTCGCATACAATTCAATTGGAGTTGAAAAATTCACGTTTGGAGAAAATCACTTTTAAAAATGTTTAAATCGTCATAACTCCTTAACCAAGCGTCTAAACACTATCAAACTTGCAAAATTCAAAATTCTCTAAAAACAAAACTACAAGTCCAAAACTTATAGAAAATACATTTTTGTGCTCTGCGAGTCGATATCCTTCGCATACAATTCAATTGGAGTTGAAAAATTCACGTTTGGAGAAAATCACTTTTAAAAATGTTTAAATCGTCATAACTCCTTAACCAAGCGTCTAAACACTATCAAACTTGCAAAATTCAAAATTCTCTAAAAACAAAACTACAAGTCCAAAACTTATAGAAAATACATTTTTGTGCTCTGCGAGTCGATATCCTTCGCATACAATTCAATTGGAGTTGAAAAATTCACGTTTGGAGAAAATCACTTTTAAAAATGTTTAAATCGTCATAACTCCTTAACCAAGCGTCTAAACACTATCAAACTTGCAAAATTCAAAATTCTCTAAAAACAAAACTACAAGTCCAAAACTTATAGAAAATACATTTTTGTGCTCTGCGAGTCGATATCCTTCGCATACAATTCAATTGGAGTTGAAAAATTCACGTTTGGAGAAAATCACTTTTAAAAATGTTTAAATCGTCATAACTCCTTAACCAAGCGTCTAAACACTATCAAACTTGCAAAATTCAAAATTCTCTAAAAACAAAACTACAAGTCCAAAACTTATAGAAAATACATTTTTGTGCTCTGCGAGTCGATATCCTTCGCATAAAATTCAATTATAGTTGAAAAATTCACGTTTGGAGAAAATCACTTTTAAAAATGTTTAAATCGTCATAACTCCTTAACCAAGCGTCTAAACACTATCAAACTTGCAAAATTCAAAATTCTCTAAAAACAAAACTACAAGTCCAAAACTTATAGAAAATACATTTTTGTGCTCTGCGAGTCGATATCCTTCGCATACAATTCAATTGGAGTTGAAAAATTCACGTTTGGAGAAAATCACTTTTAAAAATGTTTAAATCGTCATAACTCCTTAACCAAGCGTCTAAACACTATCAAACTTGCAAAATTCAAAATTCTCTAAAAACAAAACTACAAGTCCAAAACTTATAGAAAATACATTTTTGTGCTCTGCGAGTCGATATCCTTCGCATACAATTCAATTGGAGTTGAAAAATTCACGTTTGGAGAAAATCACTTTTAAAAATGTTTAAATCGTCATAACTCCTTAACCAAGCGTCTAAACACTATCAAACTTGCAAAATTCAAAATTCTCTAAAAACAAAACTACAAGTCCAAAACTTATAGAAAATACATTTTTGTGCTCTGCGAGTCGATATCCTTCGCATAAAATTCAATTATAGTTGAAAAATTCACGTTTGGAGAAAATCACTTTTAAAAATGTTTAAATCGTCATAACTCCTTAACCAAGCGTCTAAACACTATCAAACTTGCAAAATTCAAAATTCTCTAAAAACAAAACTACAAGTCCAAAACTTATAGAAAATACATTTTTGTGCTCTGCGAGTCGATATCCTTCGCATACAATTCAATTGGAGTTGAAAAATTCACGTTTGGAGAAAATCACTTTTAAAAATGTTTAAATCGTCATAACTCCTTAACCAAGCGTCTAAACACTATCAAACTTGCAAAATTCAAAATTCTCTAAAAACAAAACTACAAGTCCAAAACTTATAGAAAATACATTTTTGTGCTCTGCGAGTCGATATCCTTCGCACACAATTCAATTGGAGTTGAAAAATTCACGTTTGGAGAAAATCACTTTTAAAAATGTTTAAATCGTCATAACTCCTTAACCAAGCGTCTAAACACTATCAAACTTGCAAAATTCAAAATTCTCTAAAAACAAAACTACAAGTCCAAAACTTATAGAAAACACATTTTTGTGCTCTGCGAGTCGATATCCTTCGCATACAATTCAATTGGAGTTGAAAAATTCACGTTTGGAGAAAATCACTTTTAAAAATGTTTAAATCGTCATAACTCCTTAACCAAGCGTCTAAACACTATCAAACTTGCAAAATTCAAAATTCTCTAGAAACAAAACTACAAGTCCAAAACTTATAGAAAATACATTTTTGTGCTCTGCGAGTCGATATCCTTCG
Organism: Episyrphus balteatus; assembly: GCF_945859705.1. Classification (NCBI taxonomy): domain Eukaryota; kingdom Metazoa; phylum Arthropoda; class Insecta; order Diptera; family Syrphidae; genus Episyrphus; species Episyrphus balteatus. Next base: position 124,656,238 of record NC_079136.1, read on the forward strand.
CATACAATTCAATTGGAGTTGAAAAATTCACGTTTGGAGAAAATCACTTTTAAAAATGTTTAAATCGTCATAACTCCTTAACCAAGCGTCTAAACACTATCAAACTTGCAAAATTCAAAATTCTCTAAAAACAAAACTACAAGTCCAAAACTTATATGTAGAAAATACATTTTTGTGCTCTGCGAGTCGATATCCTTCTTATACAATTCAATTGGAGTTGAAAAATTCACGTTTGGAGAAAATCACTTTTAAAAATGTTTAAATCGTCATAACTCCTTAACCAAGCGTCTAAACACTATCAAACTTGCAAAATTCAAAATTCTCTAAAAACAAAACTACAAGTCCAAAACTTATAGAAAATACATTTTTGTGCTCTGCGAGTCGATATCCTTCGCATACAATTCAATTGGAGTTGAAAAATTCACGTTTGGAGAAAATCACTTTTAAAAATGTTTAAATCGTCATAACTCCTTAACCAAGCGTCTAAACACTATCAAACTTGCAAAATTCAAAATTCTCTAAAAACAAAACTACAAGTCCAAAACTTATAGAAAATACATTTTTGTGCTCTGCGAGTCGATATCCTTCGCATACAATTCAATTGGAGTTGAAAAATTCACGTTTGGAGAAAATCACTTTTAAAAATGTTTAAATCGTCATAACTCCTTAACCAAGCGTCTAAACACTATCAAACTTGCAAAATTCAAAATTCTCTAAAAACAAAACTACAAGTCCAAAACTTATAGAAAATACATTTTTGTGCTCTGCGAGTCGATATCCTTCGCATACAATTCAATTGGAGTTGAAAAATTCACGTTTGGAGAAAATCACTTTTAAAAATGTTTAAATCGTCATAACTCCTTAACCAAGCGTCTAAACACTATCAAACTTGCAAAATTCAAAATTCTCTAAAAACAAAACTACAAGTCCAAAACTTATAGAAAACACATTTTTGTGCTCTGCGAGTCGATATCCTTCGCATACAATTCAATTGGAGTTGAAAAATTCACGTTTGGAGAAAATCACTTTTAAAAATGTTTAAATCGTCATAACTCCTTAACCAAGCGTCTAAACACTATCAAACTTGCAAAATTCAAAATTCTCTAGAAACAAAACTACAAGTCCAAAACTTATAGAAAATACATTTTTGTGCTCTGCGAGTCGATATCCTTCGCATACAATTCAATTGGAGTTGAAAAATTCACGTTTGGAGAAAATCACTTTTAAAAATGTTTAAATCGTCATAACTCCTTAACCAAGCGTCTAAACACTATCAAACTTGCAAAATTCAAAATTCTCTAAAAACAAAACTACAAGTCCAAAACTTATAGAAAATACATTTTTGTGCTCTGCGAGTCGATATCCTTCGCATACAATTCAATTGGAGTTGAAAAATTCACGTTTGGAGAAAATCACTTTTAAAAATGTTTAAATCGTCATAACTCCTTAACCAAGCGTCTAAACACTATCAAACTTGCAAAATTCAAAATTCTCTAAAAACAAAACTACAAGTCCAAAACTTATATGTAGAAAATACATTTTTGTGCTCTGCGAGTCGATATCCTTCGCATACAATTCAATTGGAGTTGAAAAATTCACGTTTGGAGAAAATCACTTTTAAAAATGTTTAAATCGTCATAACTCCTTAACCAAGCGTCTAAACACTATCAAACTTGCAAAATTCAAAATTCTCTAGAAACAAAACTACAAGTCCAAAACTTATAGAAAATACATTTTTGTGCTCTGCGAGTCGATATCCTTCGCATACAATTCAATTGGAGTTGAAAAATTCACGTTTGGAGAAAATCACTTTTAAAAATGTTTAAATCGTCATAACTCCTTAACCAAGCGTCTAAACACTATCAAACTTGCAAAATTCAAAATTCTCTAAAAACAAAACTACAAGTCCAAAACTTATAGAAAATACATTTTTGTGCTCTGCGAGTCGATATCCTTCGCATACAATTCAATTGGAGTTGAAAAATTCACGTTTGGAGAAAATCACTTTTAAAAATGTTTAAATCGTCATAACTCCTTAACCAAGCGTCTAAACACTATCAAACTTGCAAAATTCAAAATTCTCTAAAAACAAAACTACAAGTCCAAAACTTATAGAAAATACATTTTTGTGCTCTGCGAGTCGATATCCTTCGCATACAATTCAATTGGAGTTGAAAAATTCACGTTTGGAGAAAATCACTTTTAAAAATGTTTAAATCGTCATAACTCCTTAACCAAGCGTCTAAACACTATCAAACTTGCAAAATTCAAAATTCTCTAAAAACAAAACTACAAGTCCAAAACTTATAGAAAATACATTTTTGTGCTCTGCGAGTCGATATCCTTCGCATACAATTCAATTGGAGTTGAAAAATTCACGTTTGGAGAAAATCACTTTTAAAAATGTTTAAATCGTCATAACTCCTTAACCAAGCGTCTAAACACTATCAAACTTGCAAAATTCAAAATTCTCTAAAAACAAAACTACAAGCCCAAAACTTATAGAAAATACATTTTTGTGCTCTGCGAGTCGATATCCTTCGCATAAAATTCAATTATAGTTGAAAAATTCACGTTTGGAGAAAATCACTTTTAAAAATGTTTAAATCGTCATAACTCCTTAACCAAGCGTCTAAACACTATCAAACTTGCAAAATTCAAAATTCTCTAAAAACAAAACTACAAGTCCAAAACTTATAGAAAATACATTTTTGTGCTCTGCGAGTCGATATCCTTCGCATACAATTCAATTGGAGTTGAAAAATTCACGTTTGGAGAAAATCACTTTTAAAAATGTTTAAATCGTCATAACTCCTTAACCAAGCGTCTAAACACTATCAAACTTGCAAAATTCAAAATTCTCTAAAAACAAAACTACAAGTCCAAAACTTATAGAAAATACATTTTTGTGCTCTGCGAGTCGATATCCTTCGCATACAATTCAATTGGAGTTGAAAAATTCACGTTTGGAGAAAATCACTTTTAAAAATGTTTAAATCGTCATAACTCCTTAACCAAGCGTCTAAACACTATCAAACTTGCAAAATTCAAAATTCTCTAAAAACAAAACTACAAGTCCAAAACTTATATGTAGAAAATACATTTTTGTGCTCTGCGAGTCGATATCCTTCGCATACAATTCAATTGGAGTTGAAAAATTCACGTTTGGAGAAAATCACTTTTAAAAATGTTTAAATCGTCATAACTCCTTAACCAAGCGTCTAAACACTATCAAACTTGCAAAATTCAAAATTCTCTAAAAACAAAACTACAAGTCCAAAACTTATAGAAAATACATTTTTGTGCTCTGCGAGTCGATATCCTTCGCATACAATTCAATTGGAGTTGAAAAATTCACGTTTGGAGAAAATCACTTTTAAAAATGTTTAAATCGTCATAACTCCTTAACCAAGCGTCTAAACACTATCAAACTTGCAAAATTCAAAATTCTCTAAAAACAAAACTACAAGTCCAAAACTTATAGAAAATACATTTTTGTGCTCTGCGAGTCGATATCCTTCGCATACAATTCAATTGGAGTTGAAAAATTCACGTTTGGAGAAAATCACTTTTAAAAATGTTTAAATCGTCATAACTCCTTAACCAAGCGTCTAAACACTATCAAACTTGCAAAATTCAAAATTCTCTAAAAACAAAACTACAAGTCCAAAACTTATAGAAAATACATTTTTGTGCTCTGCGAGTCGATATCCTTCGCATACAATTCAATTGGAGTTGAAAAATTCACGTTTGGAGAAAATCACTTTTAAAAATGTTTAAATCGTCATAACTCCTTAACCAAGCGTCTAAACACTATCAAACTTGCAAAATTCAAAATTCTCTAAAAACAAAACTACAAGTCCAAAACTTATAGAAAATACATTTTTGTGCTCTGCGAGTCGATATCCTTCGCATACAATTCAATTGGAGTTGAAAAATTCACGTTTGGAGAAAATCACTTTTAAAAATGTTTAAATCGTCATAACTCCTTAACCAAGCGTCTAAACACTATCAAACTTGCAAAATTCAAAATTCTCTAAAAACAAAACTACAAGTCCAAAACTTATAGAAAATACATTTTTGTGCTCTGCGAGTCGATATCCTTCGCATAAAATTCAATTGTAGTTGAAAAATTCACGTTTGGAGAAAATCACTTTTAAAAATGTTTAAATCGTCATAACTCCTTAACCAAGCGTCTAAACACTATCAAACTTGCAAAATTCAAAATTCTCTAAAAACAAAACTACAAGTCCAAAACTTATAGAAAATACATTTTTGTGCTCTGCGAGTCGATATCCTTCGCATACAATTCAATTGGAGTTGAAAAATTCACGTTTGGAGAAAATCACTTTTAAAAATGTTTAAATCGTCATAACTCCTTAACCAAGCGTCTAAACACTATCAAACTTGCAAAATTCAAAATTCTCTAAAAACAAAACTACAAGTCCAAAACTTATAGAAAACACATTTTTGTGCTCTGCGAGTCGATATCCTTCGCATACAATTCAATTGGAGTTGAAAAATTCACGTTTGGAGAAAATCACTTTTAAAAATGTTTAAATCGTCATAACTCCTTAACCAAGCGTCTAAACACTATCAAACTTGCAAAATTCAAAATTCTCTAGAAACAAAACTACAAGTCCAAAACTTATAGAAAATACATTTTTGTGCTCTGCGAGTCGATATCCTTCGCATACAATTCAATTGGAGTTGAAAAATTCACGTTTGGAGAAAATCACTTTTAAAAATGTTTAAATCGTCATAACTCCTTAACCAAGCGTCTAAACACTATCAAACTTGCAAAATTCAAAATTCTCTAAAAACAAAACTACAAGTCCAAAACTTATATGTAGAAAATACATTTTTGTGCTCTGCGAGTCGATATCCTTCGCATACAATTCAATTGGAGTTGAAAAATTCACGTTTGGAGAAAATCACTTTTAAAAATGTTTAAATCGTCATAACTCCTTAACCAAGCGTCTAAACACTATCAAACTTGCAAAATTCAAAATTCTCTAAAAACAAAACTACAAGTCCAAAACTTATAGAAAATACATTTTTGTGCTCTGCGAGTCGATATCCTTCGCATACAATTCAATTGGAGTTGAAAAATTCACGTTTGGAGAAAATCACTTTTAAAAATGTTTAAATCGTCATAACTCCTTAACCAAGCGTCTAAACACTATCAAACTTGCAAAATTCAAAATTCTCTAAAAACAAAACTACAAGTCCAAAACTTATAGAAAATACATTTTTGTGCTCTGCGAGTCGATATCCTTCGCATACAATTCAATTGGAGTTGAAAAATTCACGTTTGGAGAAAATCACTTTTAAAAATGTTTAAATCGTCATAACTCCTTAACCAAGCGTCTAAACACTATCAAACTTGCAAAATTCAAAATTCTCTAAAAACAAAACTACAAGTCCAAAACTTATAGAAAATACATTTTTGTGCTCTGCGAGTCGATATCCTTCGCATACAATTCAATTGGAGTTGAAAAATTCACGTTTGGAGAAAATCACTTTTAAAAATGTTTAAATCGTCATAACTCCTTAACCAAGCGTCTAAACACTATCAAACTTGCAAAATTCAAAATTCTCTAAAAACAAAACTACAAGTCCAAAACTTATAGAAAACACATTTTTGTGCTCTGCGAGTCGATATCCTTCGCATACAATTCAATTGGAGTTGAAAAATTCACGTTTGGAGAAAATCACTTTTAAAAATGTTTAAATCGTCATAACTCCTTAACCAAGCGTCTAAACACTATCAAACTTGCAAAATTCAAAATTCTCTAGAAACAAAACTACAAGTCCAAAACTTATAGAAAATACATTTTTGTGCTCTGCGAGTCGATATCCTTCGCATACAATTCAATTGGAGTTGAAAAATTCACGTTTGGAGAAAATCACTTTTAAAAATGTTTAAATCGTCATAACTCCTTAACCAAGCGTCTAAACACTATCAAACTTGCAAAATTCAAAATTCTCTAAAAACAAAACTACAAGTCCAAAACTTATAGAAAATACATTTTTGTGCTCTGCGAGTCGATATCCTTCGCATACAATTCAATTGGAGTTGAAAAATTCACGTTTGGAGAAAATCACTTTTAAAAATGTTTAAATCGTCATAACTCCTTAACCAAGCGTCTAAACACTATCAAACTTGCAAAATTCAAAATTCTCTAAAAACAAAACTACAAGTCCAAAACTTATATGTAGAAAATACATTTTTGTGCTCTGCGAGTCGATATCCTTCGCATACAATTCAATTGGAGTTGAAAAATTCACGTTTGGAGAAAATCACTTTTAAAAATGTTTAAATCGTCATAACTCCTTAACCAAGCGTCTAAACACTATCAAACTTGCAAAATTCAAAATTCTCTAAAAACAAAACTACAAGTCCAAAACTTATAGAAAATACATTTTTGTGCTCTGCGAGTCGATATCCTTCGCATACAATTCAATTGGAGTTGAAAAATTCACGTTTGGAGAAAATCACTTTTAAAAATGTTTAAATCGTCATAACTCCTTAACCAAGCGTCTAAACACTATCAAACTTGCAAAATTCAAAATTCTCTAGAAACAAAACTACAAGTCCAAAACTTATAGAAAATACATTTTTGTGCTCTGCGAGTCGATATCCTTCGCATACAATTCAATTGGAGTTGAAAAATTCACGTTTGGAGAAAATCACTTTTAAAAATGTTTAAATCGTCATAACTCCTTAACCAAGCGTCTAAACACTATCAAACTTGCAAAATTCAAAATTCTCTAAAAACAAAACTACAAGTCCAAAACTTATAGAAAATACATTTTTGTGCTCTGCGAGTCGATATCCTTCGCATACAATTCAATTGGAGTTGAAAAATTCACGTTTGGAGAAAATCACTTTTAAAAATGTTTAAATCGTCATAACTCCTTAACCAAGCGTCTAAACACTATCAAACTTGCAAAATTCAAAATTCTCTAAAAACAAAACTACAAGCCCAAAACTTATAGAAAATACATTTTTGTGCTCTGCGAGTCGATATCCTTCGCATAAAATTCAATTATAGTTGAAAAATTCACGTTTGGAGAAAATCACTTTTAAAAATGTTTAAATCGTCATAACTCCTTAACCAAGCGTCTAAACACTATCAAACTTGCAAAATTCAAAATTCTCTAAAAACAAAACTACAAGTCCAAAACTTATAGAAAATACATTTTTGTGCTCTGCGAGTCGATATCCTTCGCATACAATTCAATTGGAGTTGAAAAATTCACGTTTGGAGAAAATCACTTTTAAAAATGTTTAAATCGTCATAACTCCTTAACCAAGCGTCTAAACACTATCAAACTTGCAAAATTCAAAATTCTCTAAAAACAAAACTACAAGCCCAAAACTTATAGAAAATACATTTTTGTGCTCTGCGAGTCGATATCCTTCGCATAAAATTCAATTATAGTTGAAAAATTCACGTTTGGAGAAAATCACTTTTAAAAATGTTTAAATCGTCATAACTCCTTAACCAAGCGTCTAAACACTATCAAACTTGCAAAATTCAAAATTCTCTAAAAACAAAACTACAAGTCCAAAACTTATAGAAAATACATTTTTGTGCTCTGCGAGTCGATATCCTTCGCATACAATTCAATTGGAGTTGAAAAATTCACGTTTGGAGAAAATCACTTTTAAAAATGTTTAAATCGTCATAACTCCTTAACCAAGCGTCTAAACACTATCAAACTTGCAAAATTCAAAATTCTCTAAAAACAAAACTACAAGTCCAAAACTTATAGAAAATACATTTTTGTGCTCTGCGAGTCGATATCCTTCGCATACAATTCAATTGGAGTTGAAAAATTCACGTTTGGAGAAAATCACTTTTAAAAATGTTTAAATCGTCATAACTCCTTAACCAAGCGTCTAAACACTATCAAACTTGCAAAATTCAAAATTCTCTAGAAACAAAACTACAAGTCCAAAACTTATAGAAAATACATTTTTGTGCTCTGCGAGTCGATATCCTTCGCATACAATTCAATTGGAGTTGAAAAATTCACGTTTGGAGAAAATCACTTTTAAAAATGTTTAAATCGTCATAACTCCTTAACCAAGCGTCTAAACACTATCAAACTTGCAAAATTCAAAATTCTCTAAAAACAAAACTACAAGTCCAAAACTTATAGAAAATACATTTTTGTGCTCTGCGAGTCGATATCCTTCGCATACAATTCAATTGGAGTTGAAAAATTCACGTTTGGAGAAAATCACTTTTAAAAATGTTTAAATCGTCATAACTCCTTAACCAAGCGTCTAAACACTATCAAACTTGCAAAATTCAAAATTCTCTAAAAACAAAACTACAAGCCCAAAACTTATAGAAAATACATTTTTGTGCTCTGCGAGTCGATATCCTTCGCATAAAATTCAATTATAGTTGAAAAATTCACGTTTGGAGAAAATCACTTTTAAAAATGTTTAAATCGTCATAACTCCTTAACCAAGCGTCTAAACACTATCAAACTTGCAAAATTCAAAATTCTCTAAAAACAAAACTACAAGTCCAAAACTTATAGAAAATACATTTTTGTGCTCTGCGAGTCGATATCCTTCGCATACAATTCAATTGGAGTTGAAAAATTCACGTTTGGAGAAAATCACTTTTAAAAATGTTTAAATCGTCATAACTCCTTAACCAAGCGTCTAAACACTATCAAACTTGCAAAATTCAAAATTCTCTAAAAACAAAACTACAAGTCCAAAACTTATAGAAAACACATTTTTGTGCTCTGCGAGTCGATATCCTTCGCATACAATTCAATTGGAGTTGAAAAATTCACGTTTGGAGAAAATCACTTTTAAAAATGTTTAAATCGTCATAACTCCTTAACCAAGCGTCTAAACACTATCAAACTTGCAAAATTCAAAATTCTCTAGAAACAAAACTACAAGTCCAAAACTTATAGAAAATACATTTTTGTGCTCTGCGAGTCGATATCCTTCGCATACAATTCAATTGGAGTTGAAAAATTCACGTTTGGAGAAAATCACTTTTAAAAATGTTTAAATCGTCATAACTCCTTAACCAAGCGTCTAAACACTATCAAACTTGCAAAATTCAAAATTTAAAAACAAAACTACAAGTCCAAAACTTATAGAAAATACATTTTTGTGCTCTGCGAGTCGATATCCTTCGCATACAATTCAATTGGAGTTGAAAAATTCACGTTTGGAGAAAATCACTTTTAAAAATGTTTAAATCGTCATAACTCCTTAACCAAGCGTCTAAACACTATCAAACTTGCAAAATTCAAAATTCTCTAAAAACAAAACTACAAGTCCAAAACTTATAGAAAATACATTTTTGTGCTCTGCGAGTCGATATCCTTCGCATACAATTCAATTGGAGTTGAAAAATACACGTTTGGAGAAAATCACTTTTAAAAATGTTTAAATCGTCATAACTCCTTAACCAAGCGTCTAAACACTTTCAAACTTGCAAAATTCAAAATTCTCTAAAAACAAAACTACAAGTCCAAAACTTATAGAAAATACATTTTTGTGCTCTGCGAGTCGATATCCTTCGCATACAATTCAATTGGAGTTGAAAAATTCACGTTTGGAGAAAATCACTTTTAAAAATGTTTAAATCGTCATAACTCCTTAACCAAGCGTCTAAACACTATCAAACTTGCAAAATTCAAAATTCTCTAAAAACAAAACTACAAGTCCAAAACTTATAGAAAATACATTTTTGTGCTCTGCGAGTCGATATCCTTCGCATACAATTCAATTGGAGTTGAAAAATTCACGTTTGGAGAAAATCACTTTTAAAAATGTTTAAATCGTCATAACTCCTTAACCAAGCGTCTAAACACTATCAAACTTGCAAAATTCAAAATTCTCTAAAAACAAAACTACAAGTCCAAAACTTATAGAAAACACATTTTTGTGCTCTGCGAGTCGATATCCTTCGCATACAATTCAATTGGAGTTGAAAAATTCACGTTTGGAGAAAATCACTTTTAAAAATGTTTATGTTTCATAACTCCTTAACCAAGCGTCTAAACACTATCAAACTTGCAAAATTCAAAATTCTCTAGAAACAAAACTACAAGTCCAAAACTTATAGAAAATACATTTTTGTGCTCTGCGAGTCGATATCCTTCGCATACAATTCAATTGGAGTTGAAAAATTCACGTTTGGAGAAAATCACTTTTAAAAATGTTTAAATCGTCATAACTCCTTAACCAAGCGTCTAAACACTATCAAACTTGCAAAATTCAAAATTCTCCAAAACTTATAGAAAATACATTTTTGTGCTCTGCGAGTCGATATCCTTCGCATACAATTCAATTGGAGTTGAAAAATTCACGTTTGGAGAAAATCACTTTTAAAAATGTTTAAATCGTCATAACTCCTTAACCAAGCGTCTAAACACTATCAAACTTGCAAAATTCAAAATTCTTTAAAAACAAAACTACAAGTCCAAAACTTATAGAAAATACATTTTTGTGCTCTGCGAGTCGATATCCTTCGCATACAATTCAATTGGAGTTGAAAAATTCACGTTTGGAGAAAATCACTTTTAAAAATGTTTAAATCGTCATAACTCCTTAACCAAGCGTCTAAACACTATCAAACTTGCAAAATTCAAAATTCTCTAAAAACAAAACTACAAGTCCAAAACTTATAGAAAATACATTTTTGTGCTCTGCGAGTCGATATCCTTCGCATACAATTCAATTGGAGTTGAAAAATACACGTTTGGAGAAAATCACTTTTAAAAATGTTTAAACCTTCATAACTCCTTAACCAAGCGTCTAAACACTTTCAAACTTGCAAAATTCAAAATTCTCTAAAAACAAAACTACAAGTCCAAAACTTATAGAAAATACATTTTTGTGCTCTGCGAGTCGATATCCTTCGCATACAATTCAATTGGAGTTGAAAAATTCACGTTTGGAGAAAATCACTTTTAAAAATGTTTAAATCGTCATAACTCCTTAACCAAGCGTCTAAACACTATCAAACTTGCAAAATTCAAAATTCTCTAAAAACAAAACTACAAGTCCAAAACTTATAGAAAATACATTTTTGTGCTCTGCGAGTCGATATCCTTCGCATACAATTCAATTGGAGTTGAAAAATTCACGTTTGGAGAAAATCACTTTTAAAAATGTTTAAATCGTCATAACTCCTTAACCAAGCGTCTAAACACTATCAAACTTGCAAAATTCAAAATTCTCTAAAAACAAAACTACAAGTCCAAAACTTATAGAAAATACATTTTTGTGCTCTGCGAGTCGATATCCTTCGCATACAATTCAATTGGAGTTGAAAAATTCACGTTTGGAGAAAATCACTTTTAAAAATTTTTAAATCGTCATAACTCCTTAACCAAGCGTCTAAACACTATCAAACTTGCAAAATTCAAAATTCTCTAAAAACAAAACTACAAGTCCAAAACTTATAGAAAATACATTTTTGTGCTCTGCGAGTCGATATCCTTCGCATACAATTCAATTGGAGTTGAAAAATTCACGTTTGGAGAAAATCACTTTTAAAAATGTTTAAATCGTCATAACTCCTTAACCAAGCGTCTAAACACTATCAAACTTGCAAAATTCAAAATTCTCTAAAAACAAAACTACAAGTCCAAAACTTATAGAAAATACATTTTTGTGCTCTGCGAGTCGATATCCTTCGCATACAATTCAATTGAAGTTGAAAAATACACGTTTGGAGAAAATCACTTTTAAAAATGTTTAAATCGTCATAACTCCTTAACCAAGAGTCTAAACACTATCAAACTTGCAAAATTCAAAATTCTCTAAAAACAAAACTACAAGTCCAAAACTTATAGAAAATACATTTTTGTGCTCTGCGAGTCGATATCCTTCGCATACAATTCAATTGGAGTTGAAAAATTCACGTTTGGAGAAAATCACTTTTAAAAATGTTTAAATCGTCATAACTCCTTAACCAAGCGTCTAAACACTATCAAACTTGCAAAATTCAAAATTCTCTAAAAACAAAACTACAAGTCCAAAACTTATAGAAAATACATTTTTGTGCTCTGCGAGTCGATATCCTTCGCATACAATTCAATTGGAGTTGAAAAATTCACGTTTGGAGAAAATCACTTTTAAAAATTTTTAAATCGTCATAACTCCTTAACCAAGCGTCTAAACACTATCAAACTTGCAAAATTCAAAATTCTCTAAAAACAAAACTACAAGTCCAAAACTTATAGAAAATACATTTTTGTGCTCTGCGAGTCGATATCCTTCGCATACAATTCAATTGGAGTTGAAAAATTCACGTTTGGAGAAAATCACTTTTAAAAATGTTTAAATCGTCAAAATAGAACACCTCTTTATTTATATAATAAACTTCAATTCGCGCAATCTGTAAGAACAACTAATCTTCTTGTACCAACTTGTAACTACTTGAATTCTTCACGGTTATTCATCGTCTATTCAACAAAACTATGGAACTCTCTACCGGTTAACATTAAGAGAATAATTGGAACAACTAACTTTAAGAATGCAATAACTGTTCATTTTCGTTAAGGTAGTTTTGATATTTGGATTATTTAAATAAAATTTAAACAGGTTAATAATATATTTTTATTTTCAAAAAAAAAAAAAAAAAAAAAAATTGTTTCTTGAAGTAATTATTATTTTAGTATTGTATTTTTTGAATTCCTATTTTTATCAAAAAAAAAAAAAAAAAAAAATTTGTATTTGCCACTGATTTGTATTGAAATTGTGTGTTATATTTACTATATATTATTATATTATTATCCACATTGTTAAGTACTATAAAAGACTAAGTCTTACTTGTACATTGGTTATAAATAAATTGAAATTGAAATTTAATTTAAAAAAAAAAAACTCCTTAACCAAGCGTCTAAACACTATCAAACTTGCAAAATTCAAAATTCTCTAAAAACAAAACTACAAGTCCAAAACTTATAGAAAATACATTTTTGTGCTCTGCGAGTCGATATCCTTCGCATACAATTCAATTGGAGTTGAAAAATTCACGTTTGGAGAAAATCACTTTTAAAAATGTTTAAATCGTCATAACTCCTTAACCAAGCGTCTAAACACTATCAAACTTGCAAAATTCAAAATTCTCTAAAAACAAAACTACAAGTCCAAAACTTATAGAAAATACATTTTTGTGCTCTGCGAGTCGATATCCTTCGCATACAATTCAATTGGAGTTGAAAAATTCACGTTTGGAGAAAATCACTTTTAAAAATGTTTAAATCGTCATAACTCCTTAACCAAGCGTCTAAACACTATCAAACTTGCAAAATTCAAAATTCTCTAAAAACAAAACTACAAGTCCAAAACTTATAGAAAATACATTTTTGTGCTCTGCGAGTCGATATCCTTCGCATACAATTCAATTGGAGTTGAAAAATTCACGTTTGGAGAAAATCACTTTTAAAAATGTTTAAATCGTCATAACTCCTTAACCAAGCGTCTAAACACTATCAAACTTGCAAAATTCTCTAAAAACAAAACTACAAGTCCAAAACTTATAGAAAATACATTTTTGTGCTCTGCGATTTGATATCCTTCGCATACAATTCAATTGGAGTTGAAAAATTCACGTTTGGAGAAAATCACTTTTAAAAATGTTTAAATCGTCATAACTCCTTAACCAAGCGAAAAATTCACGTTTGGAGAAAATCACTTTTAAAAATGTTTAAATCGTCATAACTCCTTAACCAAGCGTCTAAACACTATCAAACTTGCAAAATTCAAAATTCTCTAAAAACAAAACTACAAGTCCAAAACTTATAGAAAATACATTTTTGTGCTCTGCGAGTCGATATCCTTCGCATACAATTCAATTGGAGTTGAAAAATTCACGTTTGGAGAAAATCACTTTTAAAAATTTTTAAATCGTCATAACTCCTTAACCAAGCGTCTAAACACTATCAAACTTGCAAAATTCAAAATTCTCTAAAAACAAAACTACAAGTCCAAAACTTATAGAAAATACATTTTTGTGCTCTGCGAGTCGATATCCTTCGCATACAATTCAATTGGAGTTGAAAAATTCACGTTTGGAGAAAATCACTTTTAAAAATGTTTAAATCGTCATAACTCCTTAACCAAGCGTCTAAACACTATCAAACTTGCAAAATTCAAAATTCTCTAGAAACAAAACTACAAGTCCAAAACTTATAGAAAATACATTTTTGTGCTCTGCGAGTCGATATCCTTCGCATACAATTCAATTGGAGTTGAAAAATTCACGTTTGGAGAAAATCACTTTTAAAAATGTTTAAATCGTCATAACTCCTTAACCAAGCGTCTAAACACTATCAAACTTGCAAAATTCAAAATTCTCTAAAAACAAAACTACAAGTCCAAAACTTATAGAAAATACATTTTTGTGCTCTGCGAGTCGATATCCTTCGCATACAATTCAATTGGAGTTGAAAAATTCACGTTTGGAGAAAATCACTTTTAAAAATGTTTAAATCGTCATAACTCCTTAACCAAGCGTCTAAACACTATCAAAGTTGCAAAATTCAAAATTCTCTAAAAACAAAACTACAAGTCCAAAACTTATAGAAAATACATTTTTGTGCTCTGCGAGTCGATATCCTTCGCATACAATTCAATTGGAGTTGAAAAATTCACGTTTGGAGAAAATCACTTTTAAAAATGTTTAAATCGTCATAACTCCTTAACCAAGCGTCTAAACACTATCAAACTTGCAAAATTCAAAATTCTCTAAAAACAAAACTACAAGTCCAAAACTTATAGAAAATACATTTTTGTGCTCTGCGAGTCGATATCCTTCGCATACAATTCAATTGGAGTTGAAAAATTCACGTTTGGAGAAAATCACTTTTAAAAATGTTTAAATCGTCATAACTCCTTAACCAAGCGTCTAAACACTATCAAACTTGCAAAATTCAAAATTCTCTAAAAACAAAACTACAAGTCCAAAACTTATAGAAAATACATTTTTGTGCTCTGCGAGTCGATATCCTTCGCATACAATTCAATTGGAGTTGAAAAATTCACGTTTGGAGAAAATCACTTTTAAAAATGTTTAAATCGTCATAACTCCTTAACCAAGCGTCTAAACACTATCAAACTTGCAAAATTCAAAATTCTCTAAAAACAAAACTACAAGTCCAAAACTTATAGAAAATACATTTTTGTGCTCTGCGAGTCGATATCCTTCGCATACAATTCAATTGGAGTTGAAAAATTCACGTTTGGAGAAAATCACTTTTAAAAATGTTTAAATCGTCATAACTCCTTAACCAAGCGTCTAAACACTATCAAACTTGCAAAATTCAAAATTCTCTAAAAACAAAACTACAAGTCCAAAACTTATAGAAAATACATTTTTGTGCTCTGCGAGTCGATATCCTTCGCATACAATTCAATTGGAGTTGAAAAATTCACGTTTGGAGAAAATCACTTTTAAAAATGTTTAAATCGTCATAACTCCTTAACCAAGCGTCTAAACACTATCAAACTTGCAAAATTCAAAATTCTCTAAAAACAAAACTACAAGTCCAAAACTTATAGAAAATACATTTTTGTGCTCTGCGAGTCGATATCCTTCGCATACAATTCAATTGGAGTTGAAAAATTCACGTTTGGAGAAAATCACTTTTAAAAATGTTTAAATCGTCATAACTCCTTAACCAAGCGTCTAAACACTATCAAAGTTGCAAAATTCAAAATTCTCTAAAAACAAAACTACAAGTCCAAAACTTATAGAAAATACATTTTTGTGCTCTGCGAGTCGATATCCTTCGCATACAATTCAATTGGAGTTGAAAAATTCACGTTTGGAGAAAATCACTTTTAAAAATGTTTAAATCGTCATAACTCCTTAACCAAGCGTCTAAACACTATCAAACTTGCAAAATTCAAAATTCTCTAAAAACAAAACTACAAGTCCAAAACTTATAGAAAATACATTTTTGTGCTCTGCGAGTCGATATCCTTCGCATACAATTCAATTGGAGTTGAAAAATTCACGTTTGGAGAAAATCACTTTTAAAAATGTTTAAATCGTCATAACTCCTTAACCAAGCGTCTAAACACTATCAAACTTGCAAAATTCAAAATTCTCTAAAAACAAAACTACAAGTCCAAAACTTATAGAAAATACATTTTTGTGCTCTGCGAGTCGATATCCTTCGCATACAATTCAATTGGAGTTGAAAAATTCACGTTTGGAGAAAATCACTTTTAAAAATGTTTAAATCGTCATAACTCCTTAACCAAGCGTCTAAACACTATCAAACTTGCAAAATTCAAAATTCTCTAAAAACAAAACTACAAGTCCAAAACTTATAGAAAATACATTTTTGTGCTCTGCGAGTCGATATCCTTCGCATACAATTCAATTGGAGTTGAAAAATTCACGTTTAGAGAAAATCACTTTTAAAAATGTTTAAATCGTCATAACTCCTTAACCAAGCGTCTAAACACTATCAAACTTGCAAAATTCAAAATTCTCTAAAAACAAAACTACAAGTCCAAAACTTATAGAAAATACATTTTTGTGCTCTGCGAGTCGATATCCTTCGCATACAATTCAATTGGAGTTGAAAAATTCACGTTTGGAGAAAATCACTTTTAAAAATGTTTAAATCGTCATAACTCCTTAACCAAGCGTCTAAACACTATCAAACTTGCAAAATTCAAAATTCTCTAAAAACAAAACTACAAGTCCAAAACTTATAGAAAATACATTTTTGTGCTCTGCGAGTCGATATCCTTCGCATACAATTCAATTGGAGTTGAAAAATTCACGTTTGGAGAAAATCACTTTTAAAAATGTTTAAATCGTCATAACTCCTTAACCAAGCGTCTAAACACTATCAAACTTGCAAAATTCAAAATTCTCTAAAAAGAAAACTACAAGTCCAAAACTTATAGAAAATACATTTTTGTGCTCTGCGAGTCGATATCCTTCGCATACAATTCAATTGGAGTTGAAAAATTCACGTTTGGAGAAAATCACTTTTAAAAATGTTTAAATCGTCATAACTCCTTAACCAAGCGTCTAAACACTATCAAACTTGCAAAATTCAAAATTCTCTAAAAACAAAACTACAAGTCCAAACCTTATAGAAAATACATTTTTGTGCTCTGCGAGTCGATATCCTTCGCATACAATTCAATTGGAGTTGAAAAATTCACGTTTGGAGAAAATCACTTTTAAAAATGTTTAAATCGTCATAACTCCTTAACCAAGCGTCTAAACACTATCAAACTTGCAAAATTCAAAATTCTCTAAAAACAAAACTACAAGTCCAAAACTTATAGAAAATACATTTTTGTGCTCTGTGAGTCGATATCCTTCGCATACAATTCAATTGGAGTTGAAAAATTCACGTTTGGAGAAAATCACTTTTAAAAATGTTTAAATCGTCATAACTCCTTAACCAAGCGTCTAAACACTATCAAACTTGCAAAATTCAAAATTCTCTAAAAACAAAACTACAAGTCCAAAACTTATAGAAAATACATTTTTGTGCTCTGCGAGTCGATATCCTTCGCATACAATTCAATTGGAGTTGAAAAATTCACGTTTGGAGAAAATCACTTTTAAAAATGTTTAAATCGTCATAACTCCTTAACCAAGCGTCTAAACACTATCAAACTTGCAAAATTCAAAATTCTCTAAAAACAAAACTACAAGTCCAAAACTTATAGAAAATACATTTTTGTGCTCTGCGAGTCGATATCCTTCGCATACAATTCAATTGGAGTTGAAAAATTCACGTTTGGAGAAAATCACTTTTAAAAATGTTTAAATCGTCATAACTCCTTAACCAAGCGTCTAAACACTATCAAACTTGCAAAATTCAAAATTCTCTAAAAACAAAACTACAAGTCCAAAACTTATAGAAAATACATTTTTGTGCTCTGCGAGTCGATATCCTTCGCATACAATTCAATTGGAGTTGAAAAATTCACGTTTGGAGAAAATCACTTTTAAAAATGTTTAAATCGTCATAACTCCTTAACCAAGCGTCTAAACACTATCAAACTTGCAAAATTCAAAATTCTCTAAAAACAAAACTACAAGTCCAAAACTTATAGGAAATTCATTTTTGTGCTCTGCTGGTCGATATCCTTCGCATACAATTCAATTGGAGTTGAAAAATTCACGTTTGGAGAAAATCACTTTTAAAAATGTTTAAATCGTCATAACTCCTTAACCAAGCGTCTAAACACTATCAAACTTGCAAAATTCAAAATTCTCTAAAAACAAAACTACAAGTCCAAAACTTATAGAAAATACATTTTTGTGCTCTGCGAGTCGATATCCTTCGCATACAATTCAATTGGAGTTGAAAAATTCACGTTTGGAGAAAATCACTTTTAAAAATGTTTAAATCGTCATAACTCCTTAACCAAGCGTCTAAACACTATCAAACTTGCAAAATTCAAAATTCTCTAAAAACAAAACTACAAGTCCAAAACTTATAGAAAATACATTTTTGTGCTCTGCGAGTCGATATCCTTCGCATACAATTCAATTGGAGTTGAAAAATTCACGTTTGGAGAAAATCACTTTTAAAAATGTTTAAATCGTCATAACTCCTTAACCAAGCGTCTAAACACTATCAAACTTGCAAAATTCAAAATTCTCTAAAAACAAAACTACAAGTCCAAAACTTATAGAAAATACATTTTTGTGCTCTGCGAGTCGATATCCTTCGCATACAATTCAATTGGAGTTGAAAAATGCACGTTTATAGAAAATCACTTTTAAAAATGTTTAAATCGTCATAACTCCTTAACCAAGCGTCTAAACACTATCAAACTTGCAAAATTCAAAATTCTCTAAAAACAAAACTACAAGTCCAAAACTTATAGAAAATACATTTTTGTGCTCTGCGAGTCGATATCCTTCGCATACAATTCAATTGGAGTTGAAAAATTCACGTTTGGAGAAAATCACTTTTAAAAATGTTTAAATCGTCATAACTCCTTAACCAAGCGTCTAAACACTATCAAACTTGCAAAATTCAAAATTCTCTAAAAACAAAACTACAAGTCCAAAACTTATAGAAAATACATTTTTGTGCTCTGCGAGTCGATATCCTTCGCATACAATTCAATTGGAGTTGAAAAATTCACGTTTGGAGAAAATCACTTTTAAAAATGTTTAAATCGTCATAACTCCTTAACCAAGCGTCTAAACACTATCAAACTTGCAAAATTCAAAATTCTCTAAAAACAAAACTACAAGTCCAAAACTTATAGAAAATACATTTTTGTGCTCTGCGAGTCGATATCCTTCGCATACAATTCAATTGGAGTTGAAAAATTCACGTTTGGAGAAAATCACTTTTAAAAATGTTTAAATCGTCATAACTCCTTAACCAAGCGTCTAAACACTATCAAACTTGCAAAATTCAAAATTCTCTAAAAACAAAACTACAAGTCCAAAACTTATAGAAAATACATTTTTGTGCTCTGCGAGTCGATATCCTTCGCATACAATTCAATTGGAGTTGAAAAATTCAAGTTTGGAGAAAATCACTTTTAAAAATGTTTAAATCGTCATAACTCATAACAAGCGTCTAAACACTATCAAACTTGCAAAATTCAAAATTCTCTAAAAACAAAACTACAAGTCCAAAACTTATAGAAAATACATTTTTGTGCTCTGCGAGTCGATATCCTTCGCATACAATTCAATTGGAGTTGAAAAATTCACGTTTGGAGAAAATCACTTTTAAAAATGTTTAAATCGTCATAACTCCTTGACCAAGCGTCTAAACACTATCAAACTTGCAAAATTCAAAATTCTCTAAAAACAAAACTACAAGTCCAAAACTTATAGAAAATACATTTTTGTGCTCTGCGAGTCGATATCCTTCGCATACAATTTAATTGGAGTTCAAAAATTCACGTTTGGAGAAAATCACTTTTAAAAATGTTTAAATCGTCATAACTCCTTAACCAAGCGTCTAAACACTATCAAACTTGCAAAATTCAAAATTCTCTAAAAACAAAACTACAAGTCCAAAACTTATAGAAAATATATTTTTGTGCTCTGCGAGTCGATATCCTTCGCATACAATTCAATTGGAGTTGAAAAATTCACTGTTGGAGAAAATCACTTTTAAAAATGTTTAAATCGTCATAACTCCTTAACCAAGCGTCTAAACACTATCAAACTTGCAAAATTCAAAATTCTCTAAAAACAAAACTACAAGTCCAAAACTTATAGAAAATACATTTTTGTGCTCTGCGAGTCGATATCCTTCGCATACAATTCAATTGGAGTTGAAAAATTCACGTTTGGAGAAAATCACTTTTAAAAATGTTTAAATCGTCATAACTCCTTAACCAAGCGTCTAAACACTATCAAACTTGCAAAATTCAAAATTCTCTAAAAACAAAACTACAAGTCCAAAACTTATAGAAAATACATTTTTGTGCTCTGCGAGTCGATATCCTTCGCATACAATTCAATTGGAGTTGAAAAATTCACGTTTGGAGAAAATCACTTTTAAAAATGTTTAAATCGTCATAACTCCTTAACCAAGCGTCTAAACACTATCAAACTTGCAAAATTCAAAATTCTCTAAAAACAAAACTACAAGTCCAAAACTTATAGAAAATACATTTTTGTGCTCTGCGAGTCGATATCCTTCGCATACAATTCAATTGGAGTTGAAAAATTCACGTTTGGAGAAAATCACTTTTAAAAATGTTTAAATCGTCATAACTCCTTAACCAAGCGTCTAAACACTATCAAACTTGCAAAATTCAAAATTCTCTAAAAACAAAACTACAAGTCCAAAACTTATAGAAAATACATTTTTGTGCTCTGCGAGTCGATATCCTTCGCATACAATTCAATTGGAGTTGAAAAATTCACGTTTGGAGAAAATCACTTTTAAAAATGTTTAAATCGTCATAACTCCTTAACCAAGCGTCTAAACACTATCAAACTTGCAAAATTCAAAATTCTCTAAAAACAAAACTACAAGTCCAAAACTTATAGAAAATACATTTTTGTGCTCTGCGAGTCGATATCCTTCGCATACAATTCAATTGGAGTTGAAAAATTCACGTTTGGAGAAAATCACTTTTAAAAATGTTTAAATCGTCATAACTCCTTAACCAAGCGTCTAAACACTATCAAACTTGCAAAATTCAAAATTCTCTAAAAACAAAACTACAAGTCCAAAACTTATAGAAAATACATTTTTGTGCTCTGCGAGTCGATATCCTTCGCATACAATTCAATTGGAGTTGAAAAATTCACGTTTGGAGAAAATCACTTTTAAAAATGTTTAAATCGTCATAACTCCTTAACCAAGCGTCTAAACACTATCAAACTTGCAAAATTCAAAATTCTCTAAAAACAAAACTACAAGTCCAAAACTTATAGAAAATACATTTTTGTGCTCTGCGAGTCGATATCCTTCGCATACAATTCAATTGGAGTTGAAAAATTCACGTTTGGAGAAAATCACTTTTAAAAATGTTTAAATCGTCATAACTCATAACAAGCGTCTAAACACTATCAAACTTGCAAAATTCAAAATTCTCTAAAAACAAAACTACAAGTCCAAAACTTATAGAAAATACATTTTTGTGCTCTGCGAGTCGATATCCTTCGCATACAATTCAATTGGAGTTGAAAAATTCACGTTTGGAGAAAATCACTTTTAAAAATGTTTAAATCGTCATAACTCCTTGACCAAGCGTCTAAACACTATCAAACTTGCAAAATTCAAAATTCTCTAAAAACAAAACTACAAGTCCAAAACTTATAGAAAATACATTTTTGTGCTCTGCGAGTCGATATCCTTCGCATACAATTTAATTGGAGTTCAAAAATTCACGTTTGGAGAAAATCACTTTTAAAAATGTTTAAATCGTCATAACTCCTTAACCAAGCGTCTAAACACTATCAAACTTGCAAAATTCAAAATTCTCTAAAAACAAAACTACAAGTCCAAAACTTATAGAAAATATATTTTTGTGCTCTGCGAGTCGATATCCTTCGCATACAATTCAATTGGAGTTGAAAAATTCACGTTTGGAGAAAATCACTTTTAAAAATGTTTAAATCGTCATAACTCCTTAACCAAGCGTCTAAACACTATCAAACTTGCAAAATTCAAAATTCTCTAAAAACAAAACTACAAGTCCAAAACTTATAGAAAATACATTTTTGTGCTCTGCGAGTCGATATCCTTCGCATACAATTCAATTGGAGTTGAAAAATTCACGTTTGGAGAAAATCACTTTTAAAAATGTTTAAATCGTCATAACTCCTTAACCAAGCGTCTAAACACTATCAAACTTGCAAAATTCAAAATTCTCTAAAAACAAAACTACAAGTCCAAAACTTATAGAAAATACATTTTTGTGCTCTGCGAGTCGATATCCTTCGCATACAATTCAATTGGAGTTGAAAAATTCACGTTTGGAGAAAATCACTTTTAAAAATGTTTAAATCGTCATAACTCCTTAACCAAGCGTCTAAACACTATCAAACTTGCAAAATTCAAAATTCTCTAAAAACAAAACTACAAGTCCAAAACTTATAGAAAATACATTTTTGTGCTCTGCGAGTCGATATCCTTCGCATACAATTCAATTGGAGTTGAAAAATTCACGTTTGGAGAAAATCACTTTTAAAAATGTTTAAATCGTCATAACTCCTTAACCAAGCGTCTAAACACTATCAAACTTGCAAAATTCAAAATTCTCTAAAAACAAAACTACAAGTCCAAAACTTATAGAAAATACATTTTTGTGCTCTGCGAGTCGATATCCTTCGCATACAATTCAATTGGAGTTGAAAAATTCACGTTTGGAGAAAATCACTTTTAAAAATGTTTAAATCGTCATAACTCCTTAACCAAGCGTCTAAACACTATCAAACTTGCAAAATTCAAAATTCTCTAAAAACAAAACTACAAGTCCAAAACTTATAGAAAATACATTTTTGTGCTCTGCGAGTCGATATCCTTCGCATACAATTCAATTGGAGTTGAAAAATTCACGTTTGGAGAAAATCACTTTTAAAAATGTTTAAATCGTCATAACTCCTTAACCAAGCGTCTAAACACTATCAAACTTGCAAAATTCAAAATTCTCTAAAAACAAAACTACAAGTCCAAAACTTATAGAAAATACATTTTTGTGCTCTGCGAGTCGATATCCTTCGCATACAATTCAATTGGAGTTGAAAAATTCACGTTTGGAGAAAATCACTTTTAAAAATGTTTAAATCGTCATAACTCCTTAACCAAGCGTCTAAACACTATCAAACTTGCAAAATTCAAAATTCTCTAAAAACAAAACTACAAGTCCAAAACTTATAGAAAATACATTTTTGTGCTCTGCGAGTCGATATCCTTCGCATACAATTCAATTGGAGTTGAAAAATTCAAGTTTGGAGAAAATCACTTTTAAAAATGTTTAAATCGTCATAACTCATAACAAGCGTCTAAACACTATCAAACTTGCAAAATTCAAAATTCTCTAAAAACAAAACTACAAGTCCAAAACTTATAGAAAATACATTTTTGTGCTCTGCGAGTCGATATCCTTCGCATACAATTCAATTGGAGTTGAAAAATTCACGTTTGGAGAAAATCACTTTTAAAAATGTTTAAATCGTCATAACTCCTTGACCAAGCGTCTAAACACTATCAAACTTGCAAAATTCAAAATTCTCTAAAAACAAAACTACAAGTCCAAAACTTATAGAAAATACATTTTTGTGCTCTGCGAGTCGATATCCTTCGCATACAATTTAATTGGAGTTCAAAAATTCACGTTTGGAGAAAATCACTTTTAAAAATGTTTAAATCGTCATAACTCCTTAACCAAGCGTCTAAACACTATCAAACTTGCAAAATTCAAAATTCTCTAAAAACAAAACTACAAGTCCAAAACTTATAGAAAATATATTTTTGTGCTCTGCGAGTCGATATCCTTCGCATACAATTCAATTGGAGTTGAAAAATTCACTTTTGGAGAAAATCACTTTTAAAAATGTTTAAATCGTCATAACTCCTTAACCAAGCGTCTAAACACTATCAAACTTGCAAAATTCAAAATTCTCTAAAAACAAAACTACAAGTCCAAAACTTATAGAAAATACATTTTTGTGCTCTGCGAGTCGATATCCTTCGCATACAATTCAATTGGAGTTGAAAAATTCACGTTTGGAGAAAATCACTTTTAAAAATGTTTAAATCGTCATAACTCCTTAACCAAGCGTCTAAACACTATCAAACTTGCAAAATTCAAAATTCTCTAAAAACAAAACTACAAGTCCAAAACTTATAGAAAATACATTTTTGTGCTCTGCGAGTCGATATCCTTCGCATACAATTCAATTGGAGTTGAAAAATTCACGTTTGGAGAAAATCACTTTTAAAAATGTTTAAATCGTCATAACTCCTTAACCAAGCGTCTAAACACTATCAAACTTGCAAAATTCAAAATTCTCTAAAAACAAAACTACAAGTCCAAAACTTATAGAAAATACATTTTTGTGCTCTGCGAGTCGATATCCTTCGCATACAATTCAATTGGAGTTGAAAAATTCACGTTTGGAGAAAATCACTTTTAAAAATGTTTAAATCGTCATAACTCCTTAACCAAGCGTCTAAACACTATCAAACTTGCAAAATTCAAAATTCTCTAAAAACAAAACTACAAGTCCAAAACTTATAGAAAATACATTTTTGTGCTCTGCGAGTCGATATCCTTCGCATACAATTCAATTGGAGTTGAAAAATTCACGTTTGGAGAAAATCACTTTTAAAAATGTTTAAATCGTCATAACTCCTTAACCAAGCGTCTAAACACTATCAAACTTGCAAAATTCAAAATTCTCTAAAAACAAAACTACAAGTCCAAAACTTATAGAAAATACATTTTTGTGCTCTGCGAGTCGATATCCTTCGCATACAATTCAATTGGAGTTGAAAAATTCACGTTTGGAGAAAATCACTTTTAAAAATGTTTAAATCGTCATAACTCCTTAACCAAGCGTCTAAACACTATCAAACTTGCAAAATTCAAAATTCTCTAAAAACAAAACTACAAGTCCAAAACTTATAGAAAATACATTTTTGTGCTCTGCGAGTCGATATCCTTCGCATACAATTCAATTGGAGTTGAAAAATTCACGTTTGGAGAAAATCACTTTTAAAAATGTTTAAATCGTCATAACTCCTTAACCAAGCGTCTAAACACTATCAAACTTGCAAAATTCAAAATTCTCTAAAAACAAAACTACAAGTCCAAAACTTATAGAAAATACATTTTTGTGCTCTGCGAGTCGATATCCTTCGCATACAATTCAATTGGAGTTGAAAAATTCACGTTTGGAGAAAATCACTTTTAAAAATGTTTAAATCGTCATAACTCATAACAAGCGTCTAAACACTATCAAACTTGCAAAATTCAAAATTCTCTAAAAACAAAACTACAAGTCCAAAACTTATAGAAAATACATTTTTGTGCTCTGCGAGTCGATATCCTTCGCATACAATTCAATTGGAGTTGAAAAATTCACGTTTGGAGAAAATCACTTTTAAAAATGTTTAAATCGTCATAACTCCTTGACCAAGCGTCTAAACACTATCAAACTTGCAAAATTCAAAATTCTCTAAAAACAAAACTACAAGTCCAAAACTTATAGAAAATACATTTTTGTGCTCTGCGAGTCGATATCCTTCGCATACAATTTAATTGGAGTTCAAAAATTCACGTTTGGAGAAAATCACTTTTAAAAATGTTTAAATCGTCATAACTCCTTAACCAAGCGTCTAAACACTATCAAACTTGCAAAATTCAAAATTCTCTAAAAACAAAACTACAAGTCCAAAACTTATAGAAAATGTATTTTTGTGCTCTGCGAGTCGATATCCTTCGCATACAATTCAATTGGAGTTGAAAAATTCACGTTTGGAGAAAATCACTTTTAAAAATGTTTAAATCGTCATAACTCCTTAACCAAGCGTCTAAACACTATCAAACTTGCAAAATTCAAAATTCTCTAAAAACAAAACTACAAGTCCAAAACTTATAGAAAATACATTTTTGTGCTCTGCGAGTCGATATCCTTCGCATACAATTCAATTGGAGTTGAAAAATTCACGTTTGGAGAAAATCACTTTTAAAAATGTTTAAATCGTCATAACTCCTTAACCAAGCGTCTAAACACTATCAAACTTGCAAAATTCAAAATTCTCTAAAAACAAAACTACAAGTCCAAAACTTATAGAAAATACATTTTTGTGCTCTGCGAGTCGATATCCTTCGCATACAATTCAATTGGAGTTGAAAAATTCACGTTTGGAGAAAATCACTTTTAAAAATGTTTAAATCGTCATAACTCCTTAACCAAGCGTCTAAACACTATCAAACTTGCAAAATTCAAAATTCTCTAAAAACAAAACTACAAGTCCAAAACTTATAGAAAATACATTTTTGTGCTCTGCGAGTCGATATCCTTCGCATACAATTCAATTGGAGTTGAAAAATTCACGTTTGGAGAAAATCACTTTTAAAAATGTTTAAATCGTCATAACTCCTTAACCAAGCGTCTAAACACTATCAAACTTGCAAAATTCAAAATTCTCTAAAAACAAAACTACAAGTCCAAAACTTATAGAAAATACATTTTTGTGCTCTGCGAGTCGATATCCTTCGCATACAATTCAATTGGAGTTGAAAAATTCACGTTTGGAGAAAATCACTTTTAAAAATGTTTAAATCGTCATAACTCCTTAACCAAGCGTCTAAACACTATCAAACTTGCAAAATTCAAAATTCTCTAAAAACAAAACTACAAGTCCAAAACTTATAGAAAATACATTTTTGTGCTCTGCGAGTCGATATCCTTCGCATACAATTCAATTGGAGTTGAAAAATTCACGTTTGGAGAAAATC
The DNA here is from genome assembly GCF_945859705.1 of Episyrphus balteatus. Taxonomy (NCBI): domain Eukaryota; kingdom Metazoa; phylum Arthropoda; class Insecta; order Diptera; family Syrphidae; genus Episyrphus; species Episyrphus balteatus. Next base: position 124,683,188 of record NC_079136.1, read on the forward strand.
ACTTTTAAAAATGTTTAAATCGTCATAACTCCTTAACCAAGCGTCTAAACACTATCAAACTTGCAAAATTCAAAATTCTCTAAAAACAAAACTACAAGTCCAAAACTTATAGAAAATACATTTTTGTGCTCTGCGAGTCGATATCCTTCGCATACAATTCAATTGGAGTTGAAAAATTCACGTTTGCAGAAAATCACTTTTAAAAATGTTTAAATCGTCATAACTCCTTAACCAAGCGTCTAAACACTATCAAACTTGCAAAATTCAAAATTCTCTAAAAACAAAACTACAAGTCCAAAACTTATAGAAAATACATTTTTGTGCTCTGCGAGTCGATATCCTTCGCATACAATTCAATTGGAGTTGAAAAATTCACGTTTGGAGAAAATCACTTTTAAAAATGTTTAAATCGTCATAACTCCTTAACCAAGCGTCTAAACACTATCAAACTTGCAAAATTCAAAATTCTCTAAAAACAAAACTACAAGTCCAAAACTTATAGAAAATACATTTTTGTGCTCTGCGAGTCGATATCCTTCGCATACAATTCAATTGGAGTTGAAAAATTCACGTTTGGAGAAAATCACTTTTAAAAATGTTTAAATCGTCATAACTCCTTAACCAAGCGTCTAAACACTATCAAACTTGCAAAATTCAAAATTCTCTAAAAACAAAACTACAAGTCCAAAACTTATAGAAAATACATTTTTGTGCTCTGCGAGTCGATATCCTTCGCATACAATTCAATTGGAGTTGAAAAATTCACGTTTGGAGAAAATCACTTTTAAAAATGTTTAAATCGTCATAACTCCTTAACCAAGCGTCTAAACACTATCAAACTTGCAAAATTCAAAATTCTCTAAAAACAAAACTACAAGTCCAAAACTTATAGAAAATACATTTTTGTGCTCTGCGAGTCGATATCCTTTGCATACAATTCAATTGGAGTTGAAAAATTCACGTTTGGAGAAAATCACTTTTAAAAATGTTTAAATCGTCATAACTCCTTAACCAAGCGTCTAAACACTATCAAACTTGCAAAATTCAAAATTCTCTAAAAACAAAACTACAAGTCCAAAACTTATAGAAAATACATTTTTGTGCTCTGCGAGTCGATATCCTTTGCATACAATTCAATTGGAGTTGAAAAATTCACGTTTGGAGAAAATCACTTTTAAAAATGTTTAAATCGTCATAACTCCTTAACCAAGCGTCTAAACACTATCAAACTTGCAAAATTCAAAATTCTCTAAAAACAAAACTACAAGTCCAAAACTTATAGAAAATACATTTTTGTGCTCTGCGAGTCGATATCCTGTGCATACAATTCAATTGGAGTTGAAAAATTCACGTTTGGAGAAAATCACTTTTAAAAATGTTTAAATCGTCATAACTCCTTAACCAAGCGTCTAAACACTATCAAACTTGCAAAATTCAAAATTCTCTAAAAACAAAACTACAAGTCCAAAACTTATAGAAAATACATTTTTGTGCTCTGCGAGTCGATATCCTTCGCATACAATTCAATTGGAGTTGAAAAATTCACGTTTGGAGAAAATCACTTTTAAAAATGTTTAAATCGTCATAACTCCTTAACCAAGCGTCTAAACACTATCAAACTTGCAAAATTCAAAATTCTCTAAAAACAAAACTACAAGTCCAAAACTTATAGAAAATACATTTTTGTGCTCTGCGAGTCGATATCCTTTGCATACAATTCAATTGGAGTTGAAAAATTCACGTTTGGAGAAAATCACTTTTAAAAATGTTTAAATCGTCATAACTCCTTAACCAAGCGTCTAAACACTATCAAACTTGCAAAATTCAAAATTCTCTAAAAACAAAACTACAAGTCCAAAACTTATAGAAAATACATTTTTGTGCTCTGCGAGTCGATATCCTTCGCATACAATTCAATTGGAGTTGAAAAATTCACGTTTGGAGAAAATCACTTTTAAAAATGTTTAAATCGTCATAACTCCTTAACCAAGCGTCTAAACACTATCAAACTTGCAAAATTCAAAATTCTCTAAAAACAAAACTACAAGTCCAAAACTTATAGAAAATACATTTTTGTGCTCTGCGAGTCGATATCCTTCGCATACAATTAAATTGGAGTTGAAAAATTCACGTTTGGAGAAAATCACTTTTAAAAATGTTTAAATCGTCATAACTCCTTAACCAAGCGTATAAACACTATCAAACTTGCAAAATTCAAAATTCTCTAAAAACAAAACTACAAGTCCAAAACTTATAGAAAATACATTTTTGTGCTCTGCGAGTCGATATCCTTCGCATACAATTCAATTGGAGTTGAAAAATTCACTTAACTCCTTAACCAAGCGTCTAAACACTATCAAACTTGCAAAATTCAAAATTCTCTAAAAACAAAACTACAAGTCCAAAACTTATAGAAAATACATTTTTGTGCTCTGCGAGTCGATATCCTTCGCATACAATTCAATTGGAGTTGAAAAATTCACGTTTGGAGAAAATCACTTTTAAAAATGTTTAAATCGTCATAACTCCTTAACCAAGCTTCTAAACACTATCAAACTTGCAAAATTCAAAATTCTCTAAAAACAAAACTACAAGTCCAAAACTTATAGAAAATACATTTTTGTGCTCTGCGAGTCGATATCCTTCGCATACAATTAAATTGGAGTTGAAAAATTCACGTTTGGAGAAAATCACTTTTAAAAATGTTTAAATCGTCATAACTCCTTAACCAAGCGTATATACACTATCAAACTTGCAAAATTCAAAATTCTCTAAAAACAAAACTACAAGTCCAAAACTTATAGAAAATACATTTTTGTGCTCTGCGAGTCGGTATCCTTCGCATACAATTCAATTGGAGTTGAAAAATTGACGTTTGGAGAAAATCACTTTTAAAAATGTTTAAATCGTCATAACTCCTTAACCAAGCGTCTAAACACTATCAAACTTGCAAAATTCAAAATTCTCTAAAAACAAAACTACAAGTCCAAAACTTATAGAAAACACATTTTTGTGCTCTGCGAGTCGATATCCTTCGCATACAATTCAATTGGAGTTGAAAAATTCACGTTTGGAGAAAATCACTTTTAAAAATGTTTAAATCGTCATAACTCCTTAACCAAGCGTCTAAACACTATCAAACTTGCAAAATTCAAAATTCTCTAAAAACAAAACTACAAGTCCAAAACTTATAGAAAATACATTTTTGTGCTCTGCGAGTCGATATCCTTCGCATACAATTCAATTGGAGTTGAAAAATTCACGTTTGGAGAAAATCACTTTTAAAAATGTTTAAATCGTCATAACTCCTTAACCAAGCGTCTAAACACTATCAAACTTGCAAAATTCAAAATTCTCTAAAAACAAAACTACAAGTCCAAAACTTATAGAAAATACATTTTTGTGCTCTGCGAGTCGATATCCTTCGCATACAATTCAATTGGAGTTGAAAAATTCACGTTTGCAGAAAATCACTTTTAAAAATGTTTAAATCGTCATAACTCCTTAACCAAGCGTCTAAACACTATCAAACTTGCAAAATTCAAAATTCTCTAAAAACAAAACTACAAGTCCAAAACTTATAGAAAATACATTTTTGTGCTCTGCGAGTCGATATCCTTCGCATACAATTCAATTGGAGTTGAAAAATTCACGTTTGGAGAAAATCACTTTTAAAAATGTTTAAATCGTCATAACTCCTTAACCAAGCGTCTAAACACTATCAAACTTGCAAAATTCAAAATTCTCTAAAAACAAAACTACAAGTCCAAAACTTATAGAAAATACATTTTTGTGCTCTGCGAGTCGATATCCTTCGCATACAATTCAATTGGAGTTGAAAAATTCACGTTTGGAGAAAATCACTTTTAAAAATGTTTAAATCGTCATAACTCCTTAACCAAGCGTCTAAACACTATCAAACTTGCAAAATTCAAAATTCTCTAAAAACAAAACTACAAGTCCAAAACTTATAGAAAATACATTTTTGTGCTCTGCGAGTCGATATCCTTCGCATACAATTCAATTGGAGTTGAAAAATTCACGTTTGGAGAAAATCACTTTTAAAAATGTTTAAATCGTCATAACTCCTTAACCAAGCGTCTAAACACTATCAAACTTGCAAAATTCAAAATTCTCTAAAAACAAAACTACAAGTCCAAAACTTATAGAAAATACATTTTTGTGCTCTGCGAGTCGATATCCTTTGCATACAATTCAATTGGAGTTGAAAAATTCACGTTTGGAGAAAATCACTTTTAAAAATGTTTAAATCGTCATAACTCCTTAACCAAGCGTCTAAACACTATCAAACTTGCAAAATTCAAAATTCTCTAAAAACAAAACTACAAGTCCAAAACTTATAGAAAATACATTTTTGTGCTCTGCGAGTCGATATCCTTTGCATACAATTCAATTGGAGTTGAAAAATTCACGTTTGGAGAAAATCACTTTTAAAAATGTTTAAATCGTCATATCTCGTTAACCAAGCGTCTAAACACTATGAAACTTGCAAAATTCAAAATTCTCTAAAAACAAAACTACAAGTCCAAAACTTATAAAAAATACATTTTTGTGCTCTGTGAGTCGATATCCTTCGCATACAATTCAATTGGAGTTGAAAAATTCACGTTTGGAGAAAATCACTTTTAAAAATGTTTAAATCGTCATAACTCCTTAACCAAGCGTCTAAACACTATCAAACTTGCAAAATTCAAAATTCTCTAAAAACAAAACTACAAGTCCAAAACTTATAGAAAATACATTTTTGTGCTCTGCGAGTCGATATCCTTTGCATACAATTCAATTGGAGTTGAAAAATTCACGTTTGGAGAAAATCACTTTTAAAAATGTTTAAATCGTCATAACTCCTTAACCAAGCGTCTAAACACTATCAAACTTGCAAAATTCAAAATTCTCTAAAAACAAAACTACAAGTCCAAAACTTATAGAAAATACATTTTTGTGCTCTGCGAGTCGATATCCTTCGCATACAATTCAATTGGAGTTGAAAAATTCACGTTTGGAGAAAATCACTTCTAAAAATGTTTAAATCGTCATAACTCCTTAACCAAGCGTCTAAACACTATCAAACTTGCAAAATTCAAAATTCTCTAAAAACAAAACTACAAGTCCAAAACTTATAGAAAATACATTTTTGTGCTCTGCGAGTCGATATCCTTCGCATACAATTCAATTGGAGTTGAAAAATTCACGTTTAGAGAAAATCACTTTTAAAAATGTTTAAATCGTCATAACTCCTTAACCAAGCGTCTAAACACTATCAAACTTGCAAAATTCAAAATTCTCTAAAAACAAAACTACAAGTCCAAAACTTATAGAAAATACATTTTTGTGCTCTGCGAGTCGATATCCTTCGCATACAATTCAATTGGAGTTGAAAAATTCACGTTTGGCGAAAATCACTTTTAAAAATGTTTAAATCGTCATAACTCCTTAACCAAGCTTCTAAACACTATCAAACTTGCAAAATTCAAAATTCTCTAAAAACAAAACTACAAGTCCAAAACTTATAGAAAATACATTTTTGTGCTCTGCGAGTCGGTATCCTTCGCATACAATTCAATTGGAGTTGAAAAATTGACGTTTGGAGAAAATCACTTTTAAAAATGTTTAAATCGTCATAACTCCTTAACCAAGCGTCTAAACACTATCAAACTTGCAAAATTCAAAATTCTCTAAAAACAAAACTACAAGTCCAAAACTTATAGAAAATACATTTTTGTGCTCTGCGAGTCGATATCCTTCGCATACAATTCAATTGGAGTTGAAAAATTCACGTTTGGAGAAAATCACTTTTAAAAATGTTTAAATCGTCATAACTCCTTAACCAAGCGTCTAAACACTATCAAACTTGCAAAATTCAAAATTCTCTAAAAACAAAACTACAAGTCCAAAACTTATAGAAAATACATTTTTGTGCTCTGCGAGTCGATATCCTTCGCATACAATTCAATTGGAGTTGAAAAATTCACGTTTGGAGAAAATCACTTTTAAAAATGTTTAAATCGTCATAACTCCTTAACCAAGCGTCTAAACACTATCAAACTTGCAAAATTCAAAATTCTCTAAAAACAAAACTACAAGTCCAAAACTTATAGAAAATACATTTTTGTGCTCTGCGAGTCGATATCCTTCGCATACAATTCAATTGGAGTTGAAAAATTCACGTTTGGAGAAAATCACTTTTAAAAATGTTTAAATCGTCATAACTCCTTAACCAAGCGTCTAAACACTATCAAACTTGCAAAATTCAAAATTCTCTAAAAACAAAACTACAAGTCCAAAACTTATAGAAAATACATTTTTGTGCTCTGCGAGTCGATATCCTTCGCATACAATTCAATTGGAGTTGAAAAATTCACGTTTAGAGAAAATCACTTTTAAAAATGTTTAAATCGTCATAACTCCTTAACCAAGCGTCTAAACACTATCAAACTTGCAAAATTCAAAATTCTCTAAAAACAAAACTACAAGTCCAAAACTTATAGAAAATACATTTTTGTGCTCTGCGAGTCGATATCCTTCGCATACAATTCAATTGGAGTTGAAAAATTCACGTTTGGCGAAAATCACTTTTAAAAATGTTTAAATCGTCATAACTCCTTAACCAAGCTTCTAAACACTATCAAACTTGCAAAATTCAAAATTCTCTAAAAACAAAACTACAAGTCCAAAACTTATAGAAAATACATTTTTGTGCTCTGCGAGTCGATATCCTTCGCATACAATTCAATTGGAGTTGAAAAATTGACGTTTGGAGAAAATCACTTTTAAAAATGTTTAAATCGTCATAACTCCTTAACCAAGCGTCTAAACACTATCAAACTTGCAAAATTCAAAATTCTCTAAAAACAAAACTACAAGTCCAAAACTTATAGAAAATACATTTTTGTGCTCTGCGAGTCGATATCCTTCGCATACAATTCAATTGGAGTTGAAAAATTCACGTTTGGAGAAAATCACTTTTAAAAATGTTTAAATCGTCATAACTCCTTAACCAAGCGTCTAAACACTATCAAACTTGCAAAATTCAAAATTCTCTAAAAACAAAACTACAAGTCCAAAACTTATAGAAAATACATTTTTGTGCTCTGCGAGTCGATATCCTTCGCATACAATTCAATTGGAGTTGAAAAATTCACGTTTGGAGAAAATCACTTTTAAAAATGTTTAAATCGTCATAACTCCTTAACCAAGCGTCTAAACACTATCAAACTTGCAAAATTCAAAATTCTCTAAAAACAAAACTACAAGTCCAAAACTTATAGAAAATACATTTTTGTGCTCTGCGAGTCGATATCCTTCGCATACAATTCAATTGGAGTTGAAAAATTCACGTTTGGAGAAAATCACTTTTAAAAATGTTTAAATCGTCATAACTCCTTAACCAAGCGTCTAAACACTATCAAACTTGCAAAATTCAAAATTCTCTAAAAACAAAACTACAAGTCCAAAACTTATAGAAAATACATTTTTGTGCTCTGCGAGTCGATATCCTTCGCATACAATTCAATTGGAGTTGAAAAATTCACGTTTGGAGAAAATCACTTTTAAAAATGTTTAAATCGTCATAACTCCTTAACCAAGCGTCTAAACACTATCAAACTTGCAAAATTCAAAATTCTCTAAAAACAAAACTACAAGTCCAAAACTTATAGAAAATACATTTTTGTGCTCTGCGAGTCGATATCCTTCGCATACAATTCAATTGGAGTTGAAAAATTCACGTTTGGAGAAAATCACTTTTAAAAATGTTTAAATCGTCATAACTCCTTAACCAAGCGTCTAAACACTATCAAACTTGCAAAATTCAAAATTCTCTAAAAACAAAACTACAAGTCCAAAACTTATAGAAAATACATTTTTGTGCTCTGCGAGTCGATATCCTTCGCATACAATTTAATTGGAGTTGAAAAATTCACTTTTGGAGAAAATCACTTTTAAAAATGTTTAAATCGTCATAACTCCTTAACCAAGCGTCTAAACACTATCAAACTTGCAAAATTCAAAATTCTCTAAAAACAAAACTACAAGTCCAAAACTTATAGAAAATACATTTTTGTGCTCTGCGAGTCGATATCCTTCGCATACAATTCAATTGGAGTTGAAAAATTCACGTTTGGAGAAAATCACTTTTAAAAATGTTTAAATCGTCATAACTCCTTAACCAAGCGTCTAAACACTATCAAACTTGCAAAATTCAAAATTCTCTAAAAACAAAACTACAAGTCCAAAACTTATAGAAAATACATTTTTGTGCTCTGCGAGTCGATATCCGCAACATACAATTCAATTGGAGTTGAAAAATTCACGTTTGGAGAAAATCACTTTTAAAAATGTTTAAATCATCATAACTCCTTAACCAAGCGTCTAAACACTATCAAACTTGCAAAATTCAAAATTCTCTAAAAACAAAACTACAAGTCCAAAACTTATTGAAAATACATTTTTGTGCTCTGCGAGTCGATATCCTTCGCATACAATTCAATTGGAGTTGAAAAATTCACGTTTGGAGAAAATCACTTTTAAAAATGTTTAAATCGTCATAACTCCTTAACCAAGCGTCTAAACACTATCAAACTTGCAAAATTCAAAATTCTCTAAAAACAAAACTACAAGTCCAAAACTTATAGAAAATACATTTTTGTGCTCTGCGAGTCGATATCCTTCGCATACAATTCAATTGGAGTTGAAAAATTCACGTTTGGAGAAAATCACTTTTAAAAATGTTTAAATCGTCATAACTCCTTAACCAAGCGTCTAAACACTATCAAACTTGCAAAATTCAAAATTCTCTAAAAACAAAACTACAAGTCCAAAACTTATAGAAAATACATTTTTGTGCTCTGCGAGTCGATATCCTTCGCATACAATTCAATTGGAGTTGAAAAATTCACGTTTGGAGAAAGTCACTTTTAAAAATGTTTAAATCGTCATAACTCCTTAACCAAGCGTCTAAACACTATCAAACTTGCAAAATTCAAAATTCTCTAAAAACAAAACTACAAGTTAAAAACTTATAGAAAATACATTTTTGTGCTCTGCGAGTCGATATCCCTCGCATACAATTCAATTGGAGTTGAAAAATTCACGTTTGGAGAAAATCACTTTTAAAAATGTTTAAATCGTCATAACTCCTTAACCAAGCGTCTAAACACTATCAAACTTGCAAAATTCAAAATTCTCTAAAAACAAAACTACAAGTTAAAAACTTATAGAAAATACATTTTTGTGCTCTGCGAGTCGATATCCCTCGCATACAATTCAATTGGAGTTGAAAAATTCACGTTTGGAGAAAATCACTTTTAAAAATGTTTAAATCGTCATAACTCCTTAACCAAGCGTCTAAACACTATCAAACTTGCAAAATTCAAAATTCTCTAAAAACAAAACTACAAGTCCAAAACTTATAGAAAATACATTTTTGTGCTCTGCGAGTCGATATCCTTCGCATACAATTCAATTGGAGTTGAAAAATTCACGTTTGGAGAAAATCACTTTTAAAAATGTTTAAATCGTCATAACTCCTTAACCAAGCGTCTAAACACTATCAAACTTGCAAAATTCAAAATTCTCTAAAAACAAAACTACAAGTCCAAAACTTATAGAAAATACATTTTTGTGCTCTGCGAGTCGATATCCTTCGCATACAATTCAATTGGAGTTGAAAAATTCACGTTTGGAGAAAATCACTTTTAAAAATGTTTAAATCGTCATAACTCCTTAACCAAGCGTCTAAACACCATCAAACTTGCAAAATTCAAAATTCTCTAAAAACAAAACTACAAGTCCAAAACTTATAGAAAATACATTTTTGTGCTCTGCGAGTCGATATCCTTCGCATACAATTCAATTGGAGTTGAAAAATTCACGTTTGGAGAAAGTCACTTTTAAAAATGTTTAAATCGTCATAACTCCTTAACCAAGCGTCTAAACACTATCAAACTTGCAAAATTCAAAATTCTCTAAAAACAAAACTACAAGTCCAAAACTTATAGAAAATACATTTTTGTGCGTCTAAACACTATCAAACTTGCAAAATTCAAAATTCTCTAAAAACAAAACTTATAGAAAATACATTTTTGTGCTCTGCGAGTCGATATCCTTCGCATACAATTCAATTGGAGTTGAAAAATTCACGTTTGAAGAAAATGACTTTTAAAAATGTTTAAATCGTCATAACTCCTTAACCAAGCGTCTAAACACTATCAAACTTGCAAAATTCAAAATTCTCTAAAAACAAAACTACAAGTCCAAAACTTATAGAAAATACATTTTTGTGCTCTGCGAGTCGATATCCTTCGCATACAATTCAATTGGAGTTGAAAAATTCACGTTTGGAGAAAATCACTTTTAAAAATGTTTAAATCGTCATAACTCCTTAACCAAGCGTCTAAACACTATCAAACTTGCAAAATTCAAAATTCTCTAAAAACAAAACTACAAGTCCAAAACTTATAGAAAATACATTTCTGTGCTCTGCGAGTCGATATCCTTCGCATACAATTCAATTGGAGTTGAAAAATTCACGTTTGGAGAAAATCACTTTTAAAAATGTTTAAATCGTCATAACTCCTTAACCAAGCGTCTAAACACCATCAAACTTGCAAAATTCAAAATTCTCTAAAAACAAAACTACAAGTCCAAAACTTATAGAAAATACATTTTTGTGCTCTGCGAGTCGATATCCTTCGCATACAATTCAATTGGAGTTGAAAAATTCACGTTTGGAGAAAATCACTTTTAAAAATGTTTAAATCGTCATAACTCCTTAACCAAGCGTCTAAACACTATCAAACTTGCAAAATTCAAAATTCTCTAAAAACAAAACCACAAGTCCAAAACTTATAGAAAATACATTTTTGTGCTCTGCGAGTCGATATCCTTCGCATACAATTCAATTGGAGTTGAAAAATTCACGTTTGGAGAAAATCACTTTTAAAAATGTTTAAATCGTCATAACTCCTTAACCAAGCGTCTAAACACTATCAAACTTGCAAAATTCAAAATTCTCTAAAAAACAAAACTACAAGTCCAAAACTTATAGAAAATACATTTTTGTGCTCTGCGAGTCGATATCCTTCGCATACAATTCAATTGGAGTTGAAAAATTCACGTTTGGAGAAAATCACTTTTAAAAATGTTTAAATCGTCATAACTCCTTAACCAAGCGTCTAAACACTATCAAACTTGCAAAATTCAAAATTCTCTAAAAACAAAACTACAAGTCCAAAACTTATAGAAAATACATTTTTGTGCTCTGCGAGTCGATATCCTTCGCATACAATTCAATTGGAGTTGAAAAATTCACGTTTGGAGAAAATCACTTTTAAAAATGTTTAAATCGTCATAACTCCTTAACCAAGCGTCTAAACACTATCAAACTTGCAAAATTCAAAATTCTCTAAAAACAAAACTACAAGTCCAAAACTTATAGAAAATACATTTTTGTGCTCTGCGAGTCGATATGCTTCGCATACAATTCAATTGGAGTTGAAAAATTCACGTTTGGAGAAAATCACTTTTAAAAATGTTTAAATCGTCATAACTCCTTAACCAAGCGTCTAAACACTATCAAACTTGCAAAATTCAAAATTCTCTAAAAACAAAACTACAAGTCCAAAACTTATAGAAAATACATTTTTGTGCTCTGCGAGTCGATATCCTTCGCATACAATTCAATTGGAGTTGAAAAATTCACGTTTGGAGAAAATCACTTTTAAAAATGTTTAAATCGTCATAACTCCTTAACCAAGCGTCTAAACACTATCAAACTTGCAAAATTCAAAATTCTCTAAAAACAAAACTACAAGTCCAAAACTTATAGAAAATACATTTTTGTGCTCTGCGAGTCGATATCCTTCGCATACAATTCAATTGGAGTTGAAAAATTCACGTTTGGAGAAAATCACTTTTAAAAATGTTTAAATCGTTATAACTCCTTAACCAAGCGTCTAAACACTATCAAACTTGCAAAATTCAAAATTCTCTAAAAACAAAACTACAAGTCCAAAACTTATAGAAAATACATTTTTGTGCTCTGCGAGTCGATATCCTTCGCATACAATTCAATTGGAGTTGAAAAATTCACGTTTGGAGAAAATCACTTTTAAAAATGTTTAAATCGTCATAACTCCTTAACCAAGCGTCTAAACACTATCAAACTTGCAAAATTCAAAATTCTCTAAAAACAAAACTACAAGTCCAAAACTTATAGAAAATACATTTTTGTGCTCTGCGAGTCGATATCCTTCGCATACAATTCAATTGGAGTTGAAAAATTCACGTTTGGAGAAAATCACTTTTAAAAATGTTTAAATCGTCATAACTCCTTAACCAAGCGTCTAAACACTATCAAACTTGCAAAATTCAAAATTCTCTAAAAACAAAACTACAAGTCCAAAACTTATAGAAAATACATTTTTGTGCTCTGCGAGTCGATATCCTTCGCATACAATTCAATTGGAGTTGAAAAATTCACGTTTGGAGAAAATCACTTTTAAAAATGTTTAAATCGTCATAACTCCTTAACCAAGCGTCTAAACACTATCAAACTTGCAAAATTCAAAATTCTCTAAAAACAAAACTACAAGTCCAAAACTTATAGAAAATACATTTTTGTGCTCTGCGAGTCGATATCCTTCGCATACAATTCAATTGGAGTTGAAAAATTCACGTTTGGAGAAAATCACTTTCAAAAATGTTTAAATCGTCATAACTCCTTAACCAAGCGTCTAAACACTATCAAACTTGCAAAATTCAAAATTCTCTAAAAACAAAACTACAAGTCCAAAACTTATAGAAAATACATTTTTGTGCTCTGCGAGTCGATATCCTTCGCATACAATTCAATTGGAGTTGAAAAATTCACGTTTGGAGAAAATCACTTTTAAAAATGTTTAAATCGTCATAACTCCTTAACCAAGCGTCTAAACACTATCAAACTTGCAAAATTCAAAATTCTCTAAAAACAAAACTACAAGTCCAAAACTTATAGAAAATACATTTTTGTGCTCTGCGAGTCGATATCCTTCGCATACAATTCAATTGGAGTTGAAAAATTCACGTTTGGAGAAAATCACTTTCAAAAATGTTTAAATCGTCATAACTCCTTAACCAAGCGTCTAAACACTATCAAACTTGCAAAATTCAAAATTCTCTAAAAACAAAACTACAAGTCCAAAACTTATAGAAAATACATTTTTGTGCTCTGCGAGTCGATATCCTTCGCATACAATTCAATTGGAGTTGAAAAATTCACGTTTGGAGAAAATCACTTTTAAAAATGTTTAAATCGTCATAACTCCTTAACCAAGCGTCTAAACACTATCAAACTTGCAAAATTCAAAATTCTCTAAAAACAAAACTACAAGTCCAAAACTTATAGAAAATACATTTTTGTGCTCTGCGAGTCGATATCCTTCGCATACAATTCAATTGGAGTTGAAAAATTCACGTTTGGAGAAAATCACTTTTAAAAATGTTTAAATCGTCATAACTCCTTAACCAAGCGTCTAAACACTATCAAACTTGCAAAATTCAAAATTCTCTAAAAACAAAACTACAAGTCCAAAACTTATAGAAAATACATTTTTGTGCTCTGCGAGTCGATATCCTTCGCATACAATTCAATTGGAGTTGAAAAATTCACGTTTGGAGAAAATCACTTTTAAAAATGTTTAAATCGTCATAACTCCTTAACCAAGCGTCTAAACACTATCAAACTTGCAAAATTCAAAATTCTCTAAAAACAAAACTACAAGTCCAAAACTTATAGAAAATACATTTTTGTGCTCTGCGAGTCGATATCCTTCGCATACAATTCAATTGGAGTTGAAAAATTCACGTTTGGAGAAAATCACTTTCAAAAATGTTTAAATCGTCATAACTCCTTAACCAAGCGTCTAAACACTATCAAACTTGCAAAATTCAAAATTCTCTAAAAACAAAACTACAAGTCCAAAACTTATAGAAAATACATTTTTGTGCTCTGCGAGTCGATATCCTTCGCATACAATTCAATTGGAGTTGAAAAATTCACGTTTGGAGAAAATCACTTTTAAAAATGTTTAAATCGTCATAACTCCTTAACCAAGCGTCTAAACACTATCAAACTTGCAAAATTCAAAATTCTCTAAAAACAAAACTACAAGTCCAAAACTTATAGAAAATACATTTTTGTGCTCTGCGAGTCGATATCCTTCGCATACAATTCAATTGGAGTTGAAAAATTCACGTTTGGAGAAAATCACTTTTAAAAATGTTTAAATCGTCATAACTCCTTAACCAAGCGTCTAAACACTATCAAACTTGCAAAATTCAAAATTCTCTAAAAACAAAACTACAAGTCCAAAACTTATAGAAAATACATTTTTGTGCTCTGCGAGTCGATATCCTTCGCATACAATTTAATTGGAGTTGAAAAATTCACGTTTGGAGAAAATCACTTTTAAAAATGTTTAAATCGTCATAACTCCTTAACCAAGCGTCTAAACACTATCAAACTTGCAAAATTCAAAATTCTCTAAAAACAAAACTACAAGTCCAAAACTTATAGAAAATACATTTTTGTGCTCTGCGAGTCGATATCCTTCGCATACAATTCAATTGGAGTTGAAAAATTCACGTTTGGAGAAAATCACTTTTAAAAATGTTTAAATCGTCATAACTCCTTCACCAAGCGTCTAAACACTATCAAACTTTCAAAATTCTCTAAAAACAAAACTACAAGTCCAAAACTTATAGAAAATACATTTTTGTGCTCTGCGAGTCGATATCCTTCGCATACAATTCAATTGGAGTTGAAAAATTCACGTTTGGAGAAAATCACTTTTAAAAATGTTTAAATCGTCATAACTCCTTAACCAAGCGTCTAAACACTATCAAACTTGCAAAATTCAAAATTCTCTAAAAACAAAACTACAAGTCCAAAACTTATAGAAAATACATTTTTGTGCTCTGCGAGTCGATATGCTTCGCATACAATTCAATTGGAGTTGAAAAATTCACGTTTGGAGAAAATCACTTTTAAAAATGTTTAAATCGTCATAACTCCTTAACCAAGCGTCTAAACACTATCAAACTTGCAAAATTCAAAATTCTCTAAAAACAAAACTACAAGTCCAAAACTTATAGAAAATACATTTTTGTGCTCTGCGAGTCGATATCCTTCGCATACAATTCAATTGGAGTTGAAAAATTCACGTTTGGAGAAAATCACTTTTAAAAATGTTTAAATCGTCATAACTCCTTAACCAAGCGTCTAAACACTATCAAACTTGCAAAATTCAAAATTCTCTAAAAACAAAACTACAAGTCCAAAACTTATAGAAAATACATTTTTGTGCTCTGCGAGTCGATATCCTTCGCATACAATTCAATTGGAGTTGAAAAATTCACGTTTGGAGAAAATCACTTTCAAAAATGTTTAAATCGTCATAACTCCTTAACCAAGCGTCTAAACACTATCAAACTTGCAAAATTCAAAATTCTCTAAAAACAAAACTACAAGTCCAAAACTTATAGAAAATACATTTTTGTGCTCTGCGAGTCGATATCCTTCGCATACAATTCAATTGGAGTTGAAAAATTCACGTTTGGAGAAAATCACTTTTAAAAATGTTTAAATCGTCATAACTCCTTAACCAAGCGTCTAAACACTATCAAACTTGCAAAATTCAAAATTCTCTAAAAACAAAACTACAAGTCCAAAACTTATAGAAAATACATTTTTGTGCTCTGCGAGTCGATATCCTTCGCATACAATTCAATTGGAGTTGAAAAATTCACGTTTGGAGAAAATCACTTTTAAAAATGTTTAAATCGTCATAACTCCTTAACCAAGCGTCTAAACACTATCAAACTTGCAAAATTCAAAATTCTCTAAAAACAAAACTACAAGTCCAAAACTTATAGAAAATACATTTTTGTGCTCTGCGAGTCGATATCCTTCGCATACAATTTAATTGGAGTTGAAAAATTCACGTTTGGAGAAAATCACTTTTAAAAATGTTTAAATCGTCATAACTCCTTAACCAAGCGTCTAAACACTATCAAACTTGCAAAATTCAAAATTCTCTAAAAACAAAACTACAAGTCCAAAACTTATAGAAAATACATTTTTGTGCTCTGCGAGTCGATATCCTTCGCATACAATTCAATTGGAGTTGAAAAATTCACGTTTGGAGAAAATCACTTTTAAAAATGTTTAAATCGTCATAACTCCTTCACCAAGCGTCTAAACACTATCAAACTTTCAAAATTCTCTAAAAACAAAACTACAAGTCCAAAACTTATAGAAAATACATTTTTGTGCTCTGCGAGTCGATATCCTTCGCATACAATTCAATTGGAGTTGAAAAATTCACGTTTGGAGAAAATCACTTTTAAAAATGTTTAAATCGTCATAACTCCTTAACCAAGCGTCTAAACACTATCAAACTTGCAAAATTCAAAATTCTCTAAAAACAAAACTACAAGTCCAAAACTTATAGAAAATACATTTTTGTGCTCTGCGAGTCGATATGCTTCGCATACAATTCAATTGGAGTTGAAAAATTCACGTTTGGAGAAAATCACTTTTAAAAATGTTTAAATCGTCATAACTCCTTAACCAAGCGTCTAAACACTATCAAACTTGCAAAATTCAAAATTCTCTAAAAACAAAACTACAAGTCCAAAACTTATAGAAAATACATTTTTGTGCTCTGCGAGTCGATATCCTTCGCATACAATTCAATTGGAGTTGAAAAATTCACGTTTGGAGAAAATCACTTTTAAAAATGTTTAAATCGTCATAACTCCTTAACCAAGCGTCTAAACACTATCAAACTTGCAAAATTCAAAATTCTCTAAAAACAAAACTACAAGTCCAAAACTTATAGAAAATACATTTTTGTGCTCTGCGAGTCGATATCCTTCGCATACAATTCAATTGGAGTTGAAAAATTCACGTTTGGAGAAAATCACTTTTAAAAATGTTTAAATCGTCATAACTCCTTAACCAAGCGTCTAAACACTATCAAACTTGCAAAATTCAAAATTCTCTAAAAACAAAACTACAAGTCCAAAACTTATAGAAAATACATTTTTGTGCTCTGCGAGTCGATATCCTTCGCATACAATTCAATTGGAGTTGAAAAATTCACGTTTGGAGAAAATCACTTTTAAAAATGTTTAAATCGTCATAACTCCTTAACCAAGCGTCTAAACACTATCAAACTTTCAAAATTCAAAATTCTCTAAAAACAAAACTACAAGTCCAAAACTTATAGAAAATACATTTTTGTGCTCTGCGAGTCGATATCCTTCGCATACAATTCAATTGGAGTTGAAAAATTCACGTTTGGAGAAAATCACTTTTAAAAATGTTTAAATCGTCATAACTCCTTAACCAAGCGTCTAAACACTATCAAACTTGCAAAATTCAAAATTCTCTAAAAACAAAACTACAAGTCCAAAACTTATAGAAAATACATTTTTGTGCTCTGCGAGTCGATATCCTTCGCATACAATTCAATTGGAGTTGAAAAATTCACGTTTGGAGAAAATCACTTTTAAAAATGTTTAAATCGTCATAACTCCTTAACCAAGCGTCTAAACACTATCAAACTTTCAAAATTCAAAATTCTCTAAAAACAAAACTACAAGTCCAAAACTTATAGAAAATACATTTTTGTGCTCTGCGAGTCGATATCCTTCGCATACAATTCAATTGGAGTTGAAAAATTCACGTTTGGAGAAAATCACTTTCAAAAATGTTTAAATCGTCATAACTCCTTAACCAAGCGTCTAAACACTATCAAACTTGCAAAATTCAAAATTCTCTAAAAACAAAACTACAAGTCCAAAACTTATAGAAAATACATTTTTGTGCTCTGCGAGTCGATATCCTTCGCATACAATTCAATTGGAGTTGAAAAATTCACGTTTGGAGAAAATCACTTTTAAAAATGTTTAAATCGTCATAACTCCTTAACCAAGCGTCTAAACACTATCAAACTTGCAAAATTCAAAATTCTCTAAAAACAAAACTACAAGTCCAAAACTTATAGAAAATACATTTTTGTGCTCTGCGAGTCGATATCCTTCGCATACAATTCAATTGGAGTTGAAAAATTCACGTTTGGAGAAAATCACTTTTAAAAATGTTTAAATCGTCATAACTCCTTAACCAAGCGTCTAAACACTATCAAACTTTCAAAATTCAAAATTCTCTAAAAACAAAACTACAAGTCCAAAACTTATAGAAAATACATTTTTGTGCTCTGCGAGTCGATATCCTTCGCATACAATTCAATTGGAGTTGAAAAATTCACGTTTGGAGAAAATCACTTTCAAAAATGTTTAAATCGTCATAACTCCTTAACCAAGCGTCTAAACACTATCAAACTTGCAAAATTCAAAATTCTCTAAAAACAAAACTACAAGTCCAAAACTTATAGAAAATACATTTTTGTGCTCTGCGAGTCGATATCCTTCGCATACAATTCAATTGGAGTTGAAAAATTCACGTTTGGAGAAAATCACTTTTAAAAATGTTTAAATCGTCATAACTCCTTAACCAAGCGTCTAAACACTATCAAACTTGCAAAATTCAAAATTCTCTAAAAACAAAACTACAAGTCCAAAACTTATAGAAAATACATTTTTGTGCTCTGCGAGTCGATATCCTTCGCATACAATTCAATTGGAGTTGAAAAATTCACGTTTGGAGAAAATCACTTTTAAAAATGTTTAAATCGTCATAACTCCTTAACCAAGCGTCTAAACACTATCAAACTTGCAAAATTCAAAATTCTCTAAAAACAAAACTACAAGTCCAAAACTTATAGAAAATACATTTTTGTGCTCTGCGAGTCGATATCCTTCGCATACAATTCAATTGGAGTTGAAAAATTCACGTTTGGAGAAAATCACTTTTAAAAATGTTTAAATCGTCATAACTCCTTAACCAAGCGTCTAAACACTATCAAACTTTCAAAATTCAAAATTCTCTAAAAACAAAACTACAAGTCCAAAACTTATAGAAAATACATTTTTGTGCTCTGCGAGTCGATATCCTTCGCATACAATTCAATTGGAGTTGAAAAATTCACGTTTGGAGAAAATCACTTTTAAAAATGTTTAAATCGTCATAACTCCTTAACCAAGCGTCTAAACACTATCAAACTTGCAAAATTCAAAATTCTCTAAAAACAAAACTACAAGTCCAAAACTTATAGAAAATACATTTTTGTGCTCTGCGAGTCGATATCCTTCGCATACAATTCAATTGGAGTTGAAAAATTCACGTTTGGAGAAAATCACTTTTAAAAATGTTTAAATCGTCATAACTCCTTAACCAAGCGTCTAAACACTATCAAACTTGCAAAATTCAAAATTCTCTAAAAACAAAACTACAAGTCCAAAACTTATAGAAAATACATTTTTGTGCTCTGCGAGTCGATATCCTTCGCATACAATTCAATTGGAGTTGAAAAATTCACGTTTGGAGAAAATCACTTTTAAAAATGTTTAAATCGTCATAACTCCTTAACCAAGCGTCTAAACACTATCAAACTTGCAAAATTCAAAATTCTCTAAAAACAAAACTACAAGTCCAAAACTTATAGAAAATACATTTTTGTGCTCTGCGAGTCGATATCCTTCGCATACAATTCAATTGGAGTTGAAAAATTCACGTTTGGAGAAAATCACTTTTAAAAATGTTTAAATCGTCATAACTCCTTAACCAAGCGTCTAAACACTATCAAACTTGCAAAATTCAAAATTCTCTAAAAACAAAACTACAAGTCCAAAACTTATAGAAAATACATTTTTGTGCTCTGCGAGTCGATATCCTTCGCATACAATTCAATTGGAGTTGAAAAATTCACGTTTGGAGAAAATCACTTTTAAAAATGTTTAAATCGTCATAACTCCTTAACCAAGCGTCTAAACACTATCAAACTTGCAAAATTCAAAATTCTCTAAAAACAAAACTACAAGTCCAAAACTTATAGAAAATACATTTTTGTGCTCTGCGAGTCGATATCCTTCGCATACAATTCAATTGGAGTTGAAAAATTCACGTTTGGAGAAAATCACTTTTAAAAATGTTTAAATCGTCATAACTCCTTAACCAAGCGTCTAAACACTATCAAACTTGCAAAATTCAAAATTCTCTAAAAACAAAACTACAAGTCCAAAACTTATAGAAAATACATTTTTGTGCTCTGCGAGTCGATATCCTTCGCATACAATTCAATTGGAGTTGAAAATTCACGTTTGGAGAAAATCACTTTTAAAAATGTTTAAATCGTCATAACTCCTTAACCAAGCGTCTAAACACTATCAAACTTGCAAAATTCAAAATTCTCTAAAAACAAAACTACAAGTCCAAAACTTTTAGAAAATACATTTTTGTGCTCTGCGAGTCGATATCCTTCGCATACAATTCAATTGGAGTTGAAAAATTCACGTTTGGAGAAAATCGCTTTTAAAAATGTTTAAATCGTCATAACTCCTTAACCAAGCGTCTAAACACTATCAAACTTGCAAAATTCAAAATTCTCTAAAAACAAAACTACAAGTCCAAAACTTATAGAAAATACATTTTTGTGCTCTGCGAGTCGATATCCTTCGCATACAATTCAATTGGAGTTGAAAAATTCACGTTTGGAGAAAATCACTTTTAAAAATGTTTAAATCGTCATAACTCCTTAACCAAGCGTCTAAACACTATCAAACTTGCAAAATTCAAAATTTTCTAAAAACAAAACTACAAGTCCAAAACTTATAGAAAATACATTTTTGTGCTCTGCGAGTCGATATCCTTCGCATACAATTCAATTGGAGTTGAAAAATTCACGTTTGGAGAAAATCACTTTTAAAAATGTTTAAATCGTCATAACTCCTTAACCAAGCGTCTAAACACTATCAAACTTGCAAAATTCAAAATTCTCTAAAAACAAAACTACAAGTCCAAAACTTTTAGAAAATACATTTTTGTGCTCTGCGAGTCGATATCCTTCGCATACAATTCAATTGGAGTTGAAAAATTCACGTTTGGAGAAAATCACTTTTAAAAATGTTTAAATCGTCATAACTCCTTAACCAAGCGTCTAAACACTATCAAACTTGCAAAATTCAAAATTCTCTAAAAACAAAACTACAAGTCCAAAACTTATAGAAAATACATTTTTGTGCTCTGCGAGTCGATATCCTTCGCATACAATTCAATTGGAGTTGAAAAATTCACGTTTGGAGAAAATCACTTTTAAAAATGTTTAAATCGTCATAACTCCTTAACCAAGCGTCTAAACACTATCAAACTTGCAAAATTCAAAATTCTCTAAAAACAAAACTACAAGTCCAAAACTTATAGAAAATACATTTTTGTGCTCTGCGAGTCGATATCCTTCGCATACAATTCAATTGGAGTTGAAAAATTCACGTTTGGAGAAAATCACTTTTAAAAATGTTTAAATCGTCATAACTCCTTAACCAAGCGTCTAAACACTATCAAACTTGCAAAATTCAAAATTCTCTAAAAACAAAACTACAAGTCCAAAACTTATAGAAAATACATTTTTGTGCTCTGCGAGTCGATATCCTTCGCATACAATTCAATTGGAGTTGAAAAATTCACGTTTGGAGAAAATCACTTTTAAAAATGTTTAAATCGTCATAACTCCTTAACCAAGCGTCTAAACACTATCAAACTTGCAAAATTCAAAATTCTCTAAAAACAAAACTACAAGTCCAAAACTTATAGAAAATACATTTTTGTGCTCTGCGAGTCGATATCCTTCGCATACAATTCAATTGGAGTTGAAAAATTCACGTTTATAGAAAATCACTTTTAAAAATGTTTAAATCGTCATAACTCCTTAACCAAGCGTCTAAACACTATCAAACTTTCAAAATTCAAAATTCTCTAAAAACAAAACTACAAGTCCAAAACTTATAGAAAATACATTTTTGTGCTCTGCGAGTTGATATCCTTCGCATACAATTCAATTGGAGTTGAAAAATTCACGTTTGGAGAAAATCACTTTTAAAAATGTTTAAATCGTCATAACTCCTTAACCAAGCGTCTAAACACTATCAAACTTGCAAAATTCAAAATTCTCTAAAAACAAAACTACAAGTCCAAAACTTATAGAAAATACATTTTTGTGCTCTGCGAGTCGATATCCTTCGCATACAATTCAATTGGAGTTGAAAAATTCACGTTTGGAGAAAATCACTTTTAAAAATGTTTAAATCGTCATAACTCCTTAACCAAGCGTCTAAACACTATCAAACTTGCAAAATTCAAAATTCTCTAAAAACAAAACTACAAGTCCAAAACTTATAGAAAATACATTTTTGTGCTCTGCGAGTCGATATCCTTCGCATACAATTCAATTGGAGTTGAAAAATTCACGTTTGGAGAAAATCACTTTTAAAAATGTTTAAATCGTCATAACTCCTTAACCAATCGTCTAAACACTATCAAACTTGCAAAATTCAAAGTTCTCTAAAAACAAAACTACAAGTCCAAAACTTATAGAAAATACATTTTTGTGCTCTGCGAGTCGATATCCTTCGCATACAATTCAATTGGAGTTGAAAAATTCACGTTTGGAGAAAATCACTTTTAAAAATGTTTAAATCGTCATAACTCCTTAACCAAGCGTCTAAACACTATCAAACTTGCAAAATTCAAAATTCTCTAAAAACAAAACTACAAGTCCAAAACTTATAGAAAATACATTTTTGTGCTCTGCGAGTCGATATCCTTCGCATACAATTCAATTGGAGTTGAAAAATTCACGTTTGGAGAAAATCACTTTTAAAAATGTTTAAATCGTCATAACTCCTTAACCAAGCGTCTAAACACTATCAAACTTGCAAAATTCAAAATTCTCTAAAAACAAAACTACAAGTCCAAAACTTATAGAAAATACATTTTTGTGCTCTGTGAGTCGATATCCTTCGCATACAATTCAATTGGAGTTGAAAAATTCACGTTTGGAGAAAATCACTTTTAAAAATGTTTAAATCGTCATAACTCCTTAACCAAGCGTCTAAACACTATCAAACTTGCAAAATTCAAAATTCTCTAAAAACAAAACTACAAGTCCAAAACTTATAGA
Organism: Episyrphus balteatus; assembly: GCF_945859705.1. Classification (NCBI taxonomy): domain Eukaryota; kingdom Metazoa; phylum Arthropoda; class Insecta; order Diptera; family Syrphidae; genus Episyrphus; species Episyrphus balteatus. The sequence goes on from NC_079136.1 coordinate 124,706,332, forward strand.
AAATACATTTTTGTGCTCTGCGAGTCGATATCCTTCGCATACAATTCAATTGGAGTTGAAAAATTCACGTTTGGAGAAAATCACTTTTAAAAATGTTTAAATCGTCATAACTCCTTAACCAAGCGTCTAAACACTATCAAACTTGCAAAATTCAAAATTCTCTAAAAACAAAACTACAAGTCCAAAACTTATAGAAAATACATTTTTGTGCTCTGCGAGTCGATATCCTTCGCATACAATTCAATTGGAGTTGAAAAATTCACGTTTGGAGAAAATCACTTTTAAAAATGTTTAAATCGTCATAACTCCTTAACCAAGCGTCTAAACACTATCAAACTTGCAAAATTCAAAATTCTCTAAAAACAAAACTACAAGTCCAAAACTTATAGAAAATACATTTTTGTGCTCTGCGAGTCGATATCCTTCGCATACAATTCAATTGGAGTTGAAAAATTCACGTTTGGAGAAAATCACTTTTAAAAATGTTTAAATCGTCATAACTCCTTAACCAAGCGTCTAAACACTATCAAACTTGCAAAATTCAAAATTCTCTAAAAACAAAACTACAAGTCAAAAACTTATAGAAAATACATTTTTGTGCTCTGCGAGTCGATATCCTTCGCATACAATTCAATTGGAGTTGAAAAATTCACGTTTGGAGAAAATCACTTTTAAAAATGTTTAAATCGTCATAACTCCTTAACCAAGCGTCTAAACACTATCAAACTTGCAAAATTCAAAATTCTCTAAAAACAAAACTACAAGTCCAAAACTTATAGAAAATACATTTTTGTGCTCTGCGAGTCGATATCCTTCGCATACAATTCAATTGGAGTTGAAAAATTCACGTTTGGAGAAAATCACTTTTAAAAATGTTTAAATCGTCATAACTCCTTAACCAAGCGTCTAAACACTATCAAACTTGCAAAATTCAAAATTCTCTAAAAACAAAACTACAAGTCCAAAACTTATAGAAAATACATTTTTGTGCTCTGCGAGTCGATATTATTCGCATACAATTCAATTGGAGTTGAAAAATTCACGTTTGGAGAAAATCACTTTTAAAAATGTTTAAATCGTCATAACTCCTTAACCAATCGTCTAAACACTATCAAACTTGCAAAATTCAAAATTCTCTAAAAACAAAACTACAAGTCCAAAACTTATAGAAAATACATTTTTGTGCTCTGCGAGTCGATATCCTTCGCATACAATTCAATTGGAGTTGAAAAATTCACGTTTGGAGAAAATCACTTTTAAAAATGTTTAAATCGTCATAACTCCTTAACCAAGCGTCTAAACACTATCAAACTTGCAAAATTCAAAATTCTCTAAAAACAAAACTACAAGTCCAAAACTTATAGAAAATACATTTTTGTGCTCTGCGAGTCGATATCCTTCGCATACAATTCAATTGGAGTTGAAAAATTCACGTTTGGAGAAAATCACTTTTAAAAATGTTTAAATCGTCATAACTCCTTAACCAAGCGTCTAAACACTATCAAACTTGCAAAATTCAAAATTCTCTAAAAACAAAACTACAAGTCCAAAACTTATAGAAAATACATTTTTGTGCTCTGCGAGTCGATATCCTTCGCATACAATTCAATTGGAGTTGAAAAATTCACGTTTGGAGAAAATCACTTTTAAAAATGTTTAAATCGTCATAACTCCTTAACCAAGCGTCTAAACACTATCAAACTTGCAAAATTCAAAATTCTCTAAAAACAAAACTACAAGTCCAAAACTTATAGAAAATACATTTTTGTGCTCTGCGAGTCGATATCCTTCGCATACAACTCAATTGGAGTTGAAAAATTCACGTTTGGAGAAAATCACTTTTAAAAATGTTTAAATCGTCATAACTCCTTAACCAAGCGTCTAAACACTATCAAACTTGCAAAATTCAAAATTCTCTAAAAACAAAACTACAAGTCCAAAACTTATAGAAAATACATTTTTGTGCTCTGCGAGTCGATATCCTTCGCATACAATTCAATTGGAGTTGAAAAATTCACGTTTGGAGAAAATCACTTTTAAAAATGTTTAAATCGTCATAACTCCTTAACCAAGCGTCTAAACACTATCAAACTTGCAAAATTCAAAATTCTCTAAAAACAAAACTACAAGTCCAAAACTTATAGAAAATACATTTTTGTGCTCTGCGAGTCGATATCCTTCGCATACAATTCAATTGGAGTTGAAAAATTCACGTTTGGAGAAAATCACTTTTAAAAATGTTTAAATCGTCATAACTCCTTAACCAAGCGTCTAAACACTATCAAACTTGCAAAATTCAAAATTATCTAAAAACAAAACTACAAGTCCACAACTTATAGAAAATACATTTTTGTGCTCTGCGAGTCGATATCCTTCGCATACAATTCAATTGGAGTTGAAAAATTCACGTTTGGAGAAAATCACTTTTAAAAAATGTTTAAATCGTCATAACTCCTTAACCAAGCGTCTAAACACTATCAAACTTGCAAAATTCAAAATTCTCTAAAAACAAAACTACAAGTCCAAAACTTATAGAAAATACATTTTTGTGCTCTGCGAGTCGATATCCTTCGCATACAATTCAATTGGAGTTGAAAAATTCACGTTTGGAGAAAATCACTTTTAAAAATGTTTAAATCGTCATAACTCCTTAACCAAGCGTCTAAACACTATCAAACTTGCAAAATTCAAAATTCTCTAAAAACAAAACTACAAGTCCAAAACTTATAGAAAATACATTTTTGTGCTCTGCGAGTCGATATCCTTCGCATACAATTCAATTGGAGTTGAAAAATTCACGTTTGGAGAAAATCACTTTTAAAAATGTTTAAATCGTCATAATAGTCTAAGAGCCGGCAGCATATTTTGGCAGTTTTGATATAACCGAAATTCGAGTGTGCACATATCTAGATATGCACCACAGTATATCAACGGAACAAGTCTGGCAGTGATCTTTTTCAGCTTTCCCTTGCCAGACGCATCCAAAGTGCAGCAAAAAATCAATTTTTGGCGTTTTGGTATACCCGAATAAATGATACACCAAAATATCATAAAAAATCCCCTGATTTCGAATCTGTGGGTACCGCAAGTTTCTTTTTCAGCTTTCCCCCCGCCAGACCGCTTTAAAGCATTTTTAAGTGCATTTTTCTAATAAAAAACCTTATTACTTATTACTTGTTAGGTATAACCGTATGATGGTAACAAATTAATATTCTATGTCTATTCCAGTACTAGAAAATATAATTTTTAGCCAGCTATTTTTCAGCCTTCCCTCTGCCAGACGCATCCAAAATGCAGTCAAAAATCAACTTTTGGCGTTTTCCTAGGTATTAACCGAATAAATAATACACGAAAAAATCATAAAAAATCCCCTGATTTCAAAAATATGGGTACCAGAAGTTTTGTTTCAGCTTTCGTCCCGCCAGACCGCTTTGAAGCATTTTGAAATGCATTTTTCTAATAAAAAACCTAATAGCTTATTTTCTGTTGGGTATAACCGTATGATGGTAACAAATTAAAATTCTATGTCTATTCCTGGTTTAGAAAATATAAGTTTAAGCCAGATATTTTTCAGCCTTTCCTCTGCCAGACTCCCTTAAAGGTTTCCCAAACAGGTTTTTCCATAGAAAAAACACCAAGTTTCTGTTTTTTTCTTATAAAATTGAAATAATATTTTTTGTTTAGAGTAACCATATGATGGCCAGATATTAACTTTCTCTGCCTTTTCCTGATTTAGAAAATGTAAGTTTAAGCCAGTTTTGTTTCAGCCTACCCTCTGCCAGACGCCCTAAAAGGTATCTCAATAGTACGGGAAAGTTAGATTTTGCTTTATAGGGCATGGAGGTCTGGGAAAAAATCCGAAATGCATTTTGTCTTCAGGGATTAAAAGAGCATAAACCCAGGGATCGAAAGAGTCTAAAACCACATTTTGTACAACCGCAGAGATATGACAAAAATAAGAAAATCACTTTTTGACGTGTTTAAAAAAAAACACCCTAACTTTTAATCGAAAAATGTTAGTTAACATATTGTAGAAAATTAAATTATTTCAAGTTTGTCATACCTACATTGTTTTTTCTGTAGGTTCAAAAATACGCGAGTTATGTGAAAAACTAAAATTTGTATTGAAAAAAAAAAAAAAAAATGGCGGCCAAATGACTCTTGGTGCGATTGGACAAAATTTGGTTTACGACTCGTGTCTTTATGCCTTTCGAGCCTTGAAGTCAAAATGCATTTCGGATTTTTTCCCAGACCCCCATGCCCCATATAGCAAAATCTAACTTTCCCGTACTATTGAGATACCTTTTAGGGCGTCTGGCAGAGGGTAGGCTGAAACAAAACTGGCTTAAACTTACATTTTCTAAATCAGGAACAGGCAGAGAAAGTTAATATCTGGCCATCATATGGTTACTCTAAACAAAAAATATTATTTCAATTTTATAAGAAAAAAAACAGAAACTAGGTGTTTTTTCTATGGAAAAACCTGTTTGGGAAACCTTTAAGGGAGTCTGGCAGAGGAAAGGCTGAAAAATATCTGGCTTAAACTCATATTTTCTAAACCAGGAATAGACATAGAATTTTAATTTGTTACCATCATACGGTTATACCCAACAGAAAATAAGCTATTAGGTTTTTTATTAGAAAAATGCATTTCAAAATGCTTCAAAGCGGTCTGGCGGGCCGAAAGCTGAAACAAAACTTCTGGTACCCATATTTTTGAAATCAGGGGATTTTTTATGATTTTTTCGTGTATTATTTATTCGGTTAATACCTAGGAAAACGCCAAAAGTTGATTTTTGACTGCATTTTGGATGCGTCTGGTAGAGGGAAGGCTGAAAAATAGCTGGCTAAAAATTATATTTTCTAGTACTGGAATAGACATAGAATATTAATTTGTTACCATCATACGGTTATACCTAACAAGTAATAAGTAATAAGGTTTTTTATTAGAAAAATGCACTTAAAAATGCTTTAAAGCGGTCTGGCGGGGGGAAAGCTGAAAAAGAAACTTGCGGTACCCACAGATTCGAAATCAGGGGATTTTTTATGATTTTTTGGTGTATCATTTATTCGGTTATACCAAAACGCCAAAAATTGATTTTTTGCTGCACTTTGGATGCGTCTGGCAAGGGAAAGCTGAAAAAGATCACTGCCAGACTTATTCCGTTGATATACTGTGGTGCATATCTAGATATGTGCACCCTCGAATTTCGGTTATATCAAAACTGCCAAAATATGCTGCCGGCTCTCGGTCTATAACTCCTTAACCAAGCGTCTAAACACTATCAAACTTGCAAAATTCAAAATTCTCTAAAAACAAAACTACAAGTCCAAAACTTATAGAAAATACATTTTTGTGCTCTGCGAGTCGATATCCTTCGCATACAATTCAATTGGAGTTGAAAAATTCACGTTTGGAGAAAATCACTTTTAAAAATGTTTAAATCGTCATAACTCCTTAACCAAGCGTCTAAACACTATCAAACTTGCAAAATTCAAAATTCTCTAAAAACAAAACTACAAGTCCAAAACTTATAGAAAATACATTTTTGTGCTCTGCGAGTCGATATCCTTCGCATACAATTCAATTGGAGTTGAAAAATTCACGTTTGAAGAAAATGACTTTTAAAAATGTTTAAATCGTCATAACTCCTTAACCAAGCGTCTAAACACTATCAAACTTGCAAAATTCAAAATTCTCTAAAAACAAAACTACAAGTCCAAAACTTATAGAAAATACATTTTTGTGCTCTGCGAGTCGATATCCTTCGCATACAATTCAATTGGAGTTGAAAAATTCACGTTTGGAGAAAATCACTTTTAAAAATGTTTAAATCGTCATAACTCCTTAACCAAGCGTCTAAACACTATCAAACTTGCAAAATTCAAAATTCTCTAAAAACAAAACTACAAGTCCAAAACTTATAGAAAATACATTTTTGTGCTCTGCGAGTCGATATCCTTCGCATACAATTCAATTGGAGTTGAAAAATTCACGTTTGGAGAAAATCACTTTTAAAAATGTTTAAATCGTCATAACTCCTTAACCAAGCGTCTAAACACTATCAAACTTGCAAAATTCAAAATTCTCTAAAAACAAAACTACAAGTCCAAAACTTATAGAAAATACATTTTTGTGCTCTGCGAGTCGATATCCTTCGCATACAATTCAATTGGAGTTGAAAAATTCACGTTTGGAGAAAATCACTTTTAAAAATGTTTAAATCGTCATAACTCCTTAACCAAGCGTCTAAACACTATCAAACTTGCAAAATTCAAAATTCTCTAAAAACAAAACTACAAGTCCAAAACTTATAGAAAATACATTTTTGTGCTCTGCGAGTCGATATCCTTCGCATACAATTCAATTGGAGTTGAAAAATTCACGTTTGGAGAAAATCACTTTTAAAAAATGTTTAAATCGTCATAACTCCTTAACCAAGCGTCTAAACACTATCAAACTTGCAAAATTCAAAATTCTCTAAAAACAAAACTACAAGTCCAAAACTTATTGAAAATACATTTTTGTGCTCTGCGAGTCGATATCCTTCGCATACAATTCAATTGGAGTTGAAAAATTCACGTTTGGAGAAAATCACTTTTAAAAATGTTTAAATCGTCATAACTCCTTAACCAAGCGTCTAAACACTATCAAACTTGCAAAATTCAAAATTCTCTAAAAACAAAACTACAAGTCCAAAACTTATAGAAAATACATTTTTGTGCTCTGCGAGTCGATATCCTTCGCATACAATTCAATTGGAGTTGAAAAATTCACGTTTGGAGAAAATCACTTTTAAAAATGTTTAAATCGTCATAACTCCTTAACCAAGCGTCTAAACACTATCAAACTTGCAAAATTCAAAATTCTCTAAAAACAAAACTACAAGTCCAAAACTTATAGAAAATACATTTTTGTGCTCTGCGAGTCGATATCCTTCGCATACAATTCAATTGGAGTTGAAAAATTCACGTTTGGAGAAAATCACTTTTAAAAATGTTTAAATCGTCATAACTCCTTAACCAAGCGTCTAAACACTATCAAACTTGCAAAATTCAAAATTCTCTAAAAACAAAACTACAAGTCCAAAACTTATAGAAAATACATTTTTGTGCTCTGCGAGTCGATATCCTTCGCATACAATTCAATTGGAGTTGAAAAATTCACGTTTGGAGAAAATCACTTTTAAAAATGTTTAAATCGTCATAACTCCTTAACCAAGCGTCTAAACACTATCAAACTTGCAAAATTCAAAATTCTCTAAAAACAAAACTACAAGTCCAAAACTTATAGAAAATACATTTTTGTGCTCTGCGAGTCGATATCCTTCGCATACAATTCAATTGGAGTTGAAAAACTCACGTTTGGAGAAAATCACTTTTAAAAATGTTTAAATCGTCATAACTCCTTAACCAAGCGTCTAAACACTATCAAACTTGCAAAATTCAAAATTCTCTAAAAACAAAACTACAAGTCCAAAACTTATAGAAAATACATTTTTGTGCTCTGCGAGTCGATATCCTTCGCATACAATTCAATTGGAGTTGAAAAATTCACGTTTGGAGAAAATCACCTTTAAAAATGTTTAAATCGTCATAACTCCTTAACCAAGCGTCTAAACACTATCAAAGTTGCAAAATTCAAAATTCTCTAAAAACAAAACTACAAGTCCAAAACTTATAGAAAATACATTTTTGTGCTCTGCGAGTCGATATCCTTCGCATACAATTCAATTGGAGTTGAAAAATTCACGTTTGGAGAAAATCACTTTTAAAAATGTTTAAATCGTCATAACTAATTAACCAAGCGTCTAAACACTATCAAACTTGCAAAATTCAAAATTCTCTAAAAACAAAACTACAAGTCCAAAACTTATAGAAAATACATTTTTGTGCTCTGCGAGTCGATATCCTTCGCATACAATTCAATTGGAGTTGAAAAATTCACGTTTGGAGAAAATCACTTTTAAAAAATGTTTAAATCGTCATAACTCCTTAACCAAGCGTCTAAACACTATCAAACTTGCAAAATTCAAAATTCTCTAAAAACAAAACTGCAAGTCCAAAACTTATAGAAAATACATTTTTGTGCTCTGCGAGTCGATATCCTTCGCATACAATTCAATTGGAGTTGAAAAATTCACGTTTGGAGAAAATCACTTTTAAAAATGTTTAAATCGTCATAACTCCTTAACCAAGCGTCTAAACACTATCAAACTTGCAAAATTCAAAATTCTCTAAAAACAAAACTACAAGTCCAAAACTTATAGAAAATACATTTTTGTGCTCTGTGAGTCGATATCCTTCGCATACAATTCAATTGGAGTTGAAAAATTCACGTTTGGAGAAAATCACTTTTAAAAATGTTTAAATCGTCATAACTAATTAACCAAGCGTCTAAACACTATCAAACTTGCAAAATTCAAAATTCTCTAAAAACAAAACTACAAGTCCAAAACTTATAGAAAATACATTTTTGTGCTCTGCTTGTCGATATCCTTCGCATACAATTCAATTGGAGTTGAAAAATTCACGTTTGGAGAAAATCACTTTTTAAAATTTTTAAATCGTCATAACTCCTTAACCAAGCGTCTAAACACTATCAAACTTGCAAAATTCAAAATTCTCTAAAAACAAAACTACAAGTCCAAAACTTATAGAAAATACATTTTTGTGCTCTGCGAGTCGATATCCTTCGCATACAATTCAATTGGAGTTGAAAAATTCACGTTTGGAGAAAATCACTTTTAAAAAATGTTTAAATCGTCATAACTCCTTAACCAAGCGTCTAAACACTATCAAACTTGCAAAATTCAAAATTCTCTAAAAACAAAACTACAAGTCCAAAACTTATAGAAAATACATTTTTGTGCTCTGTGAGTCGATATCCTTCGCATACAATTCAATTGGAGTTGAAAAATTCACGTTTGGAGAAAATCACTTTTAAAAATGTTTAAATCGTCATAACTAATTAACCAAGCGTCTAAACACTATCAAACTTGCAAAATTCAAAATTCTCTAAAAACAAAACTACAAGTCCAAAACTTATAGAAAATACATTTTTGTGCTCTGCGAGTCGATATCCTTCGCATACAATTCAATTGGAGTTGAAAAATTCACGTTTGGAGAAAATCACTTTTAAAAATGTTTAAATCGTCATAACTCCTTAACCAAGCGTCTAAACACTATCAAACTTGCAAAATTCAAAATTCTCTAAAAACAAAACTACAAGTCCAAAACTTATAAAAAATACATTTTTGTGCTCTGTGAGTCGATATCCTTCGCATACAATTCAATTGGAGTTGAAAAATTCACGTTTGGAGAAAATCACTTTTAAAAATGTTTAAATCGTCATATCTCGTTAACCAAGCGTCTAAACACTATGAAACTTGCAAAATTCAAAATTCTCTAAAAACAAAACTACAAGTCCAAAACTTATAAAAAATACATTTTTGTGCTCTGTGAGTCGATATCCTTCGCATACAATTCAATTGGAGTTGAAAAATTCACGTTTGGAGAAAATCACTTTTAAAAAATGTTTAAATCGTCATAACTCCTTAACCAAGCGTCTAAACACTATCAAACTTGCAAAATTCAAAATTCTCTAAAAACAAAACTACAAGTCCAAAACTTATAGAAAATACATTTTTGTGCTCTGCGAGTCGATATCCTTCGCATACAATTCAATTGGAGTTGAAAAATTCACGTTTGGAGAAAATCACTTTTAAAAATGTTTAAATCGTCATAACTCCTAAACCAAGCGTCTAAACACTATCAAACTTGCAAAATTCAAAATTCTCTAAAAACAAAACTACAAGTCCAAAACTTATAGAAAATACATTTTTGTGCTCTGCGAGTCGATATCCTTCGCATACAATTCAATTGGAGTTGAAAAATTCACGTTTGGAGAAAATCACTTTTAAAAATGTTTAAATCGTCATAACTAATTAACCAAGCGTCTAAACACTATCAAACTTGCAAAATTCAAAATTCTCTAAAAACAAAACTACAAGTCCAAAACTTATAGAAAATACATTTTTGTGCTCTGCGAGTCGATATCCTTCGCATACAATTCAATTGGAGTTGAAAAATTCACGTTTGGAGAAAATCACTTTTAAAAATGTTTAAATCGTCATAACTCCTTAACCAAGCGTCTAAACACTATCAAACTTGCAAAATTCAAAATTCTCTAAAAACAAAACTACAAGTCCAAAACTTATAGAAAATACATTTTTGTGCTCTGCGAGTCGATATCCTTCGCATACAATTCAATTGGAGTTGAAAAATTCACGTTTGGAGAAAATCACTTTTAAAAAATGTTTAAATCGTCATAACTCCTTAACCAAGCGTCTAAACACTATCAAACTTGCAAAATTCAAAATTCTCTAAAAACAAAACTACAAGTCCAAAACTTATAGAAAATACATTTTTGTGCTCTGCGAGTCGATATCCTTCGCATACAATTCAATTGGAGTTGAAAAATTCACGTTTGGAGAAAATCACTTTTAAAAATGTTTAAATCGTCATAACTCCTAAACCAAGCGTCTAAACACTATCAAAGTTGCAAAATTCAAAATTCTCTAAAAACAAAACTACAAGTCCAAAACTTATAGAAAATACATTTTTGTGCTCTGCGAGTCGATATCCTTCGCATACAATTCAATTGGAGTTGAAAAATTCACGTTTGGAGAAAATCACTTTTAAAAATGTTTAAATCGTCATAACTAATTAACCAAGCGTCTAAACACTATCAAACTTGCAAAATTCAAAATTCTCTAAAAACAAAACTACAAGTCCAAAACTTATAGAAAATACATTTTTGTGCTCTGCTTGTCGATATCCTTCGCATACAATTCAATTGGAGTTGAAAAATTCATGTTTGGAAATGTTTAAATCGTCATAACTCCTTAACCAAGCTTCTAAACACTATCAAACTTGCAAAATTCAAAATTCTCTAAAAACAAAACTACAAGTCCAAAACTTATAGAAAATACATTTTTGTGCTCTGCGAGTCGATATCCTTCGCATACAATTCAATTGGAGTTGAAAAATTCACGTTTGGAGAAAATCACTTTTAAAAATGTTTAAATCGTCATAACTCCTTAACCAAGCGTCTAAACACTATCAAACTTGCAAAATTCAAAATTCTCTAAAAACAAAACTACAAGTCCAAAACTTATAGAAAATACATTTTTGTGCTCTGCGAGTCGATATCCTTCGCATACAATTCAATTGGAGTTGAAAAATTCACGTTTGGAGAAAATCACTTTTAAAAATGTTTAAATCGTCATAACTCCTTAACCAAGCGTCTAAACACTATCAAACTTGCAAAATTCAAAATTCTCTAAAAACAAAACTACAAGTCCAAAACTTATAGAAAATACATTTTTCTGCTCTGCGAGTCGATATCCTTCGCATACAATTCAATTGGAGTTGAAAAATTCACGTTTGAAGAAAATGACTTTTAAAAATGTTTAAATCGTCATAACTCCTTAACCAAGCGTCTAAACACTATCAAACTTGCAAAATTCAAAATTCTCTAAAAACAAAACTACAAGTCCAAAACTTATAGAAAATACATTTTTGTGCTCTGCGAGTCGATATCTTTCGCATACAATTCAATTGGAGTTGAAAAATTCACGTTTGGAGAAAATCACTTTTAAAAATGTTTAAATCGTCATAACTCCTTAACCAAGCGTCTAAGCACTATCAAACTTGCAAAATTCAAAATTCTCTAAAAACAAAACTACAAGTCCAAAACTTATAGAAAATACATTTTTGTGCTCTGCGAGTCGATATCCTTCGCATACAATTCAATTGGAGTTGAAAAATTCACGTTTGGAGAAAATCACTTTTAAAAAATGTTTAAATCGTCATAACTCCTTAACCAAGCGTCTAAACACTATCAAACTTGCAAAATTCAAAATTCTCTAAAAACAAAACTGCAAGTCCAAAACTTATAGAAAATACATTTTTGTGCTCTGCGAGTCGATATCCTTCGCATACAATTCAATTGGAGTTGAAAAATTCACGTTTGGAGAAAATCACTTTTAAAAATGTTTAAATCGTCATAACTCCTTAACCAAGCGTCTAAACACTATCAAAGTTGCAAAATTCAAAATTCTCTAAAAACAAAACTACAAGTCCAAAACTTATAGAAAATGCATTTTTGTGCTCTGCGAGTCGATATCCTTCGCATACAATTCAATTGGAGTTGAAAAATTCACGTTTGGAGAAAATCACTTTTAAAAATGTTTAAATCGTCATAACTCCTTAACCAAGCGTCTAAACACTATCAAACTTGCAAAATTCAAAATTCTCTAAAAACAAAACTACAAGTCCAAAACTTATAGAAAATACATTTTTGTGCTCTGCTTGTCGATATCCTTCGCATACAATTCAATTGGAGTTGAAAAATTCACGTTTGGAGAAAATCACTTTTAAAAATGTTTAAATCGTCATAACTCCTTAACCAAGCGTCTAAACACTATCAAACTTGCAAAATTCAAAATTCTCTAAAAACAAAACTACAAGTCCAAAACTTATAGAAAATACATTTTTGTGCTCTGCGAGTCGATATCCTTCGCATACAATTCAATTGGAGTTGAAAAATTCACGTTTGGAGAAAATCACTTTTAAAAATGTTTAAATCGTCATAACTAATTAACCAAGCGTCTAAACACTATCAAACTTGCAAAATTCAAAATTCTCTAAAAACAAAACTACAAGTCCAAAACTTATAGAAAATACATTTTTGTGCTCTGCGAGTCGATATCCTTCGCATACAATTCAATTGGAGTTGAAAAATTCACGTTTGGAGAAAATCACTTTTAAAAATGTTTAAATCGTCATAACTCCTTAACCAAGCGTCTAAACACTATCAAACTTGCAAAATTCAAAATTCTCTAAAAACAAAACTACAAGTCCAAAACTTATAGAAAATACATTTTTGTGCTCTGCGAGTCGATATCCTTCGCATACAATTCAATTGAAGTTGAAAAATTCACGTTTGGAGAAAATCACTTTTAAAAATGTTTAAATCGTCATAACTCCTTAACCAAGCGTCTAAACACTATCAAACTTGCAAAATTCAAAATTCTCTAAAAACAAAACTACAAGTCCAAAACTTATAGAAAATACATTTTTGTGCTCTGCGAGTCGATATCCTTCGCATACAATTCAATTGGAGTTGAAAAATTCACGTTTGGAGAAAATCACTTTTAAAAATGTTTAAATCGTCATAACTCCTTAACCAAGCGTCTAAACACTATCAAACTTGCAAAATTCAAAATTCTCTAAAAACAAAACTACAAGTCCAAAACTTATTGAAAATACATTTTTGTGCTCTGCGAGTCGATATCCTTCGCATACAATTCAATTGGAGTTGAAAAATTCACGTTTGGAGAAAATCACTTTTAAAAATGTTTAAATCGTCATAACTCCTTAACCAAGCGTCTAAACACTATCAAACTTGCAAAATTCAAAATTCTCTAAAAACAAAACTACAAGTCCAAAACTTATAGAAAATACATTTTTGTGCTCTGCGAGTCGATATCCTTCGCATACAATTCAATTGGAGTTGAAAAATTCACGTTTGGAGAAAATCACTTTTAAAAATGTTTAAATCGTCATAACTCCTTAACCAAGCGTCTAAACACTATCAAACTTGCAAAATTCAAAATTCTCTAAAAACAAAACTACAAGTCCAAAACTTATAGAAAATACATTTTTGTGCTCTGCGAGTCGATATCCTTCGCATACAATTCAATTGGAGTTGAAAAATTCACGTTTGGAGAAAATCACTTTTAAAAATGTTTAAATTGTCATAACTCCTTAACCAAGCGTCTAAACACTATCAAACTTGCAAAATTCAAAATTCTCTAAAAACAAAACTACAAGTCCAAAACTTATAGAAAATACATTTTTGTGCTCTGCGAGTCGATATCCTTCGCATACAATTCAATTGGAGTTGAAAAACTCACGTTTGGAGAAAATCACTTTTAAAAATGTTTAAATCGTCATAACTCCTTAACCAAGCGTCTAAACACTATCAAAGTTGCAAAATTCAAAATTCTCTAAAAACAAAACTACAAGTCCAAAACTTATAGAAAATACATTTTTGTGCTCTGCGAGTCGATATCCTTCGCATACAATTCAATTGGAGTTGAAAAATTCACGTTTGGAGAAAATCACTTTTAAAAAATGTTTAAATCGTCATAACTCCTTAACCAAGCGTCTAAACACTATCAAACTTGCAAAATTCAAAATTCTCTAAAAACAAAACTACAAGTCCAAAACTTATAGAAAATACATTTTTGTGCTCTGCGAGTCGATATCCTTCGCATACAATTCAATTGGAGTTGAAAAATTCACGTTTGGAGAAAATCACTTTTAAAAATGTTTAAATCGTCATAACTCCTTAACCAAGCGTCTAAACACTATCAAACTTGCAAAATTCAAAATTCTCTAAAAACAAAACTACAAGTCCAAAACTTATAGAAAATACATTTTTGTGCTCTGCGAGTCGATATCCTTCGCATACAATTCAATTGGAGTTGAAAAATTCACGCTTGGAGAAAATCACTTTTAAAAATGTTTAAATCGTCATAACTCCTTAACCAAGCGTCTAAACACTATCAAACTTGCAAAATTCAAAATTCTCTAAAAACAAAACTACAAGTCCAAAACTTATAGAAAATACATTTTTGTGCTCTGCGAGTCGATATCCTTCGCATACAATTCAATTGGAGTTGAAAAACTCACGTTTGGAGAAAATCACTTTTAAAAATGTTTAAATCGTCATAACTCCTTAACCAAGCGTCTAAACACTATCAAACTTGCAAAATTCAAAATTCTCTAAAAACAAAACTACAAGTCCAAAACTTATAGAAAATACATTTTTGTGCTCTGCGAGTCGATATCCTTCGCATACAATTCAATTGGAGTTGAAAAATTCACGTTTGGAGAAAATCACTTTTAAAAATGTTTAAATCGTCATAACTCCTTAACCAAGCGTCTAAACACTATCAAAGTTGCAAAATTCAAAATTCTCTAAAAACAAAACTACAAGTCCAAAACTTATAGAAAATACATTTTTGTGCTCTGCGAGTCGATATCCTTCGCATACAATTCAATTGGAGTTGAAAAATTCACGTTTGGAGAAAATCACTTTTAAAAAATGTTTAAATCGTCATAACTCCTTAACCAAGCGTCTAAACACTATCAAACTTGCAAAATTCAAAATTCTCTAAAAACAAAACTACAAGTCCAAAACTTATAGAAAATACATTTTTGTGCTCTGCGAGTCGATATCCTTCGCATACAATTCAATTGGAGTTGAAAAATTCACGTTTGGAGAAAATCACTTTTAAAAATGTTTAAATCGTCATAACTCCTTAACCAAGCGTCTAAACACTATCAAACTTGCAAAATTCAAAATTCTCTAAAAACAAAACTACAAGTCCAAAACTTATAGAAAATACATTTTTGTGCTCTGCGAGTCGATATCCTTCGCATACAATTCAATTGGAGTTGAAAAATTCACGTTTGGAGAAAATCACTTTTAAAAATGTTTAAATCGTCATAACTCCTTAACCAAGCGTCTAAACACTATCAAACTTGCAAAATTCAAAATTCTCTAAAAACAAAACTACAAGTCCAAAACTTATAGAAAATACATTTTTGTGCTCTGCGAGTCGATATCCTTCGCATACAATTCAATTGGAGTTGAAAAATTCACGTTTGGAGAAAATCACTTTTAAAAAATGTTTAAATCGTCATAACTCCTTAACCAAGCGTCTAAACACTATCAAACTTGCAAAATTCAAAATTCTCTAAAAACAAAACTACAAGTCCAAAACTTATAGAAAATACATTTTTGTGCTCTGCGAGTCGATATCCTTCGCATACAATTCAATTGGAGTTGAAAAATTCACGTTTGGAGAAAATCACTTTTAAAAATGTTTAAATCGTCATAACTCCTTAACCAAGCGTCTAAACACTATCAAACTTGCAAAATTCAAAATTCTCTAAAAACAAAACTACAAGTCCAAAACTTATAGAAAATACATTTTTGTGCTCTGCGAGTCGATATCCTTCGCATACAATTCAATTGGAGTTGAAAAATTCACGTTTGGAGAAAATCACTTTTAAAAATGTTTAAATCGTCATAACTCCTTAACCAAGCGTCTAAACACTATCAAACTTGCAAAATTCAAAATTCTCTAAAAACAAAACTACAAGTCCAAAACTTATAGAAAATACATTTTTGTGCTCTGCGAGTCGATATCCTTCGCATACAATTCAATTGGAGTTGAAAAATTCACGTTTGGAGAAAATCACTTTTAAAAAATGTTTAAATCGTCATAACTCCTTAACCAAGCGTCTAAACACTATCAAACTTGCAAAATTCAAAATTCTCAAAAAACAAAACTACAAGTCCAAAACTTATAGAAAATACATTTTTGTGCTCTGCGAGTCGATATCCTTCGCACACAATTCAATTGGAGTTGAAAAATTCACGTTTGGAGAAAATCACTTTTAAAAATGTTTAAATCGTCATAACTCCTTAACCAAGCGTCTAAACACTATCAAACTTGCAAAATTCAAAATTCTCTAAAAACAAAACTACAAGTCCAAAACTTATAGAAAATACATTTTTGTGCTCTGCGAGTCGATATCCTTCGCATACAATTCAATTGGAGTTGAAAAATTCACGTTTGGAGAAAATCACTTCTAAAAAATGTTTAAATCGTCATAACTCCTTAACCAAGCGTCTAAACACTATCAAACTTGCAAAATTCAAAATTCTCTAAAAACAAAACTACAAGTCCAAAACTTATAGAAAATACATTTTTGTGCTCTGCGAGTCGATATCCTTCGCATACAATTCAATTGGAGTTGAAAAATTCACGTTTGGAGAAAATCACTTTTAAAAATGTTTAAATCGTCATAACTCCTTAACCAAGCGTCTAAACACTATCAAACTTGCAAAATTCAAAATTCTCTAAAAACAAAACTACAAGTCCAAAACTTATAGAAAATACATTTTTGTGCTCTGCGAGTCGATATCCTTCGCATACAATTCAATTGGAGTTGAAAAATTCACGTTTGGAGAAAATCACTTTTAAAAATGTTTAAATCGTCATAACTCCTTAACCAAGCGTCTAAACACTATCAAACTTGCAAAATTCAAAATTCTCTAAAAACAAAACTACAAGTCCAAAACTTATAGAAAATACATTTTTGTGCTCTGCGAGTCGATATCCTTCGCATACAATTCAATTGGAGTTGAAAAATTCACGTTTGGAGAAAATCACTTTTAAAAATGTTTAAATCGTCATAACTCCTTAACCAAGCGTCTAAACACTATCAAACTTGCAAAATTCAAAATTCTCTAAAAACAAAACTACAAGTCCAAAACTTATAGAAAATACATTTTTGTGCTCTGCGAGTCGATATCCTTCGCATACAATTCAATTGGAGTTGAAAAATTCACGTTTGGAGAAAATCACTTTTAAAAATGTTTAAATCGTCATAACTCCTTAACCAAGCGTCTTAACACTATCAAACTTGCAAAATTCAAAATTCTCTAAAAACAAAACTACAAGTCCAAAACTTATAGAAAATACATTTTTGTGCTCTGCGAGTCGATATCCTTCGCATACAATTCAATGGGAGTTGAAAAATTCACGTTTGGAGAAAATCACTTTTAAAAAATGTTTAAATCGTCATAACTCCTTAACCAAGCGTCTAAACACTATCAAACTTGCAAAATTCAAAATTCTCTAAAAACAAAACTACAAGTCCAAAACTTATAGAAAATACATTTTTGTGCTCTGCGAGTCGATATCCTTCGCATACAATTCAATTGGAGTTGAAAAATTCACGTTTGGAGAAAATCACTTTTAAAAATGTTTAAATCGTCATAACTCCTTAACCAAGCGTCTAAACACTATCAAACTTGCAAAATTTAAAATTCTCTAAAAACAAAACTACAAGTCCAAAACTTATAGAAAATACATTTTTGTGCTCTGCGAGTCGATATCCTTCGCATACAATTCAATTGGAGTTGAAAAATTCACGTTTGGAGAAAATCACTTTTAAAAATGTTTAAATCGTCATAACTCCTTAACCAAGCGTCTAAACACTATCAAACTTGCAAAATTTAAAATTCTCTAAAAACAAAACTACAAGTCCAAAACTTATAGAAAATACATTTTTGTGCTCTGCGAGTCGATATCCTTCGCATACAATTCAATTGGAGTTGAAAAATTCACGTTTGGAGAAAATCACTTTTAAAAATGTTTAAATCGTCATAACTCCTTAACCAAGCGTCTAAACACTATCAAACTTGCAAAATTCAAAATTCTCTAAAAACAAAACTAC
The DNA here is from genome assembly GCF_945859705.1 of Episyrphus balteatus. Lineage (NCBI taxonomy): Eukaryota > Metazoa > Arthropoda > Insecta > Diptera > Syrphidae > Episyrphus > Episyrphus balteatus. The sequence continues at coordinate 124,724,719 of NC_079136.1, forward strand.
AAGTCCAAAACTTATAGAAAATACATTTTTGTGCTCTGCGAGTCGATATCCTTCGCATACAATTCAATTGGAGTTGAAAAATTCACGTTTGGAGAAAATCACTTTTAAAAATGTTTAAATCGTCATAACTCCTTACCAAGCGTCTAAACACTATCAAACTTGCAAAATTCAAAATTCTCTAAAAACAAAACTACAAGTCCAAAACTTATAGAAAATACATTTTTGTGCTCTGCGAGTCGATATCCTTCGCATACAATTCAATTGGAGTTGAAAAATTCACGTTTGGAGAAAATCACTTTTAAAAAATGTTTAAATCGTCATAACTCCTTAACCAAGCGTCTTAACACTATCAAACTTGCAAAATTCAAAATTCTCTAAAAACAAAACTACAAGTCCAAAACTTATAGAAAATACATTTTTGTGCTCTGCGAGTCGATATCCTTCGCATACAATTCAATTGGAGTTGAAAAATTCACGTTTGGAGAAAATCACTTTTAAAAATGTTTAAATCGTCATAACTCCTTAACCAAGCGTCTAAACACTATCAAACTTGCAAAATTCAAAATTCTCTAAAAACAAAACTACAAGTCCAAAACTTATAGAAAATACATTTTTGTGCTCTGCGAGTCGATATCCTTCGCATACAATTCAATTGGAGTTGAAAAATTCACGTTTGGAGAAAATCACTTTTAAAAATGTTTAAATCGTCATAACTCCTTAACCAAGCGTCTAAACACTATCAAACTTGCAAAATTCAAAATTCTCTAAAAACAAAACTACAAGTCCAAAACTTATAGAAAATACATTTTTGTGCTCTGCGAGTCGATATCCTTCGCATACAATTCAATTGGAGTTGAAAAATTCACGTTTGGAGAAAATCACTTTCAAAAATGTTTAAATCGTCATAACTCCTTAACCAAGCGTCTAAACACTATCAAACTTGCAAAATTCAAAATTCTCTAAAAACAAAACTACAAGTCCAAAACTTATAGAAAATACATTTTTGTGCTCTGCGAGTCGATATCCTTCGCATACAATTCAATTGGAGTTGAAAAATTCACGTTTGAAGAAAATGACTTTTAAAAATGTTTAAATCGTCATAACTCCTTAACCAAGCGTCTAAACACTATCAAACTTGCAAAATTCAAAATTCTCTAAAAACAAAACTACAAGTCCAAAACTTATAGAAAATACATTTTTGTGCTCTGCGAGTCGATATCCTTCGCATACAATTCAATTGGAGTTGAAAAATTCACGTTTAGAGAAAATCACTTTTAAAAATGTTTAAATCGTCATAACTCCTTAACCAAGCGTCTAAACACTATCAAACTTGCAAAATTCAAAATTCTCTAAAAACAAAACTACAAGTCCAAAACTTATAGAAAATACATTTTTGTGCTCTGCGAGTCGATATCCTTCGCATACAATTCAATTGGAGTTGAAAAATTCACGTTTGGAGAAAATCACTTTTAAAAATGTTTAAATCGTCATAACTCCTTAACCAAGCGTCTAAACACTATCAAACTTGCAAAATTCAAAATTCTCTAAAAACAAAACTACAAGTCCAAAACTTATAGAAAATACATTTTTGTGCTCTGCGAGTCGATATCCTTCGCATACAATTCAATTGGAGTTGAAAAATTCACGTTTGGAGAAAATCACTTTTAAAAATGTTTAAATCGTCATAACTCCTTAACCAAGCGTCTAAACACTATCAAACTTGCAAAATTCAAAATTCTCTAAAAACAAAACTACAAGTCCAAAACTTATAGAAAATACATTTTTGTGCTCTGCGAGTCGATATCCTTCGCATACAATTCAATTGGAGTTGAAAAATTCACGTTTGGAGAAAATCACTTTTAAAAATGTTTAAATCGTCATAACTCCTTAACCAAGCGTCTAAACACTATCAAACTTGCAAAATTCAAAATTCTCTAAAAACAAAACTACGAGTCCAAAACTTATAGAAAATACATTTTTGTGCTCTGCGAGTCGATATCCTTCGCATACAATTCAATTGGAGTTGAAAAATTCACGTTTGGAGAAAATCACTTTTAAAAATGTTTAAATCGTCATAACTCCTTAACCAAGCGTCTAAACACTATCAAACTTGCAAAATTCAAAATTCTCTAAAAACAAAACTACAAGTCCAAAACTTATAGAAAATACATTTTTGTGCTCTGCGAGTCGATATCCTTCGCATACAATTCAATTGGAGTTGAAAAATTCACGTTTGGAGAAAATCACTTTTAAAAATGTTTAAATCGTCATAACTCCTTAACCAAGCGTCTAAACACTATCAAACTTGCAAAATTCAAAATTCTCTAAAAACAAAACTACAAGTCCAAAACTTATAGAAAATACATTTTTGTGCTCTGCGAGTCGATATCCTTCGCATACAATTCAATTGGAGTTGAAAAATTCACGTTTGGAGAAAATCACTTTTAAAAATGTTTAAATCGTCATAACTCCTTAACCAAGCGTCTAAACACTATCAAACTTGCAAAATTCAAAATTCTCTAAAAACAAAACTACAAGTAGAAAACTTATAGAAAATACATTTTTGTGCTCTGCGAGTCGAAAAATTCACGTTTGGAGAAAATCACTTTTAAAAATGTTTAAATCGTCATAACTCCTTAACCAAGCGTCTAAACACTATCAAACTTGCAAAATTCAAAATTCTCTAAAAACAAAACTACAAGTCCAAAACTTATAGAAAATACATTTTTGTGCTCTGCGAGTCGATATCCTTCGCATACAATTCAATTGGAGTTGAAAAATTCACGTTTGCAGAAAATCACTTTTAAAAATGTTTAAATCGTCATAACTCCTTAACCAAGCGTCTAAACACTATCAAACTTGCAAAATTCAAAATTCTCTAAAAACAAAACTACAAGTCCAAAACTTATAGAAAATACATTTTTGTGCTCTGCGAGTCGATATCCTTCGCATACAATTCAATTGGAGTTGAAAAATTCACGTTTGGAGAAAATCACTTTTAAAAATGTTTAAATCGTCATAACTCCTTAACCAAGCGTCTAAACACTATCAAACTTGCAAAATTCAAAATTCTCTAAAAACAAAACTACAAGTCCAAAACTTATAGAAAATACATTTTTGTGCTCTGCGAGTCGATATCCTTCGCATACAATTCAATTGGAGTTGAAAAATTCACGTTTGGAGAAAATCACTTTTAAAAATGTTTAAATCGTCATAACTCCTTAACCAAGCGTCTAAACACTATCAAACTTGCAAAATTCAAAATTCTCTAAAAACAAAACTACAAGTCCAAAACTTATAGAAAATACATTTTTGTGCTCTGCGAGTCGATATCCTTCGCATACAATTCAATTGGAGTTGAAAAATTCACGTTTGGAGAAAATCACTTTTAAAAATGTTTAAATCGTCATAACTCCTTAACCAAGCGTCTAAACACTATCAAACTTGCAAAATTCAAAATTCTCTAAAAACAAAACTACAAGTCCAAAACTTATAGAAAATACATTTTTGTGCTCTGCGAGTCGATATCCTTCGCATATAATTCAACTGGAGTTGAAAAATTCACGTTTGGAGAAAATCACTTTTAAAAATGTTTAAATCGTCATAACTCCTTAACCAAGCGTCTAAACACTATCAAACTTGCAAAATTCAAAATTCTCTAAAAACAAAACTACAAGTCCAAAACTTATAGAAAATACATTTTTGTGCTCTGCGAGTCGATATCCTTCGCATACAATTCAATTGGAGTTGAAAAATTCACGTTTGGAGAAAATCACTTTTAAAAATGTTTAAATCGTCATAACTCCTTAACCAAGCGTCTAAACACTATCAAACTTGCAAAATTCAAAATTCTCTAAAAACAAAACTACAAGTCCAAAACTTATAGAAAATACATTTTTGTGCTCTGCGAGTCGATATCCTTCGCATACAATTCAATTGGAGTTGAAAAATTCACGTTTGAAGAAAATGACTTTTAAAAATGTTTAAATCGTCATAACTCCTTAACCAAGCGTCTAAACACTATCAAACTTGCAAAATTCAAAATTCTCTAAAAACAAAACTACAAGTCCAAAACTTATAGAAAATACATTTTTGTGCTCTGCGAGTCGATATCCTTCCCATACAATTCAATTGGAGTTGAAAAATTCACGTTTAAAGAAAATCACTTTTAAAAATGTTTAAATCGTCATAACTCCTTAACCAAGCGTCTAAACACTATCAAACTTGCAAAATTCAAAATTCTCTAAAAACAAAACTACAAGTCCAAAACTTATAGAAAATACATTTTTGTGCTCTGCGAGTCGATATCCTTCGCATACAATTCAATTGGAGTTGAAAAATTCACGTTTGGAGAAAATCACTTTTAAAAAATGTTTAAATCGTCATAACTCCTTAACCAAGCGTCTAAACACTATCAAACTTGCAAAATTCAAAATTCTCTAAAAACAAAACTACAAGTCCAAAACTTATAGAAAATACATTTTTGTGCTCTGTGAGTCGATATCCTTCGCATACAATTCAATTGGAGTTGAAAAATTCACGTTTGGAGAAAATCACTTTTAAAAAATGTTTAAATCGTCATAACTCCTTAACCAAGCGTCTAAACACTATCAAACTTGCAAAATTCAAAATTCTCTAAAAACAAAACTACAAGTCCAAAACTTATAGAAAATACATTTTTGTGCTCTGCGAGTCGATATCCTTCGCATACAATTCAATTGGAGTTGAAAAATTCACGTTTGGAGAAAATCACTTTTAAAAATGTTTAAATCGTCATAACTCCTTAACCAAGCGTCTAAACACTATCAAACTTGCAAAATTCAAAATTCTCTAAAAACAAAACTACAAGTCCAAAACTTATAGAAAATACATTTTTGTGCTCTGCGAGTCGATATCCTTCGCATACAATTCAATTGGAGTTGAAAAATTCACGTTTGGAGAAAATCACTTTTAAAAATGTTTAAATCGTCATAACTCCTTAACCAAGCGTCTAAACACTATCAAACTTGCAAAATTCAAAATTCTCTAAAAACAAAACTACAAGTCCAAAACTTATAGAAAATACATTTTTGTGCTCTGCGAGTCGATATCCTTCGCATACAATTCAATTGGAGTTGAAAAATTCACGTTTGGAGAAAATCACTTTTAAAAATGTTTAAATCGTCATAACTCCTTAACCAAGCGTCTAAACACTATCAAACTTGCAAAATTCAAAATTCTCTAAAAACAAAACTACAAGTCCAAAACTTATAGAAAATACATTTTTGTGCTCTGCGAGTCGATATCCTTCGCATACAATTCAATTGGAGTTGAAAAATTCACGTTTGGAGAAAATCACTTTTAAAAATGTTTAAATCGTCATAACTCCTTAGCCAAGCGTCTAAACACTATCAAACTTGCAAAATTCAAAATTCTCTAAAAACAAAACTACAAGTCCAAAACTTATAGAAAATACATTTTTGTGCTCTGCGAGTCGATATCCTTCGCATACAATTCAATTGGAGTTGAAAAATTCACGTTTGGAGAAAATCACTTTTAAAAATGTTTAAATCGTCATAACTCCTTAACCAAGCGTCTAAACACTATCAAACTTGCAAAATTCAAAATTCTCTAAGAACAAAACTACAAGTCCAAAACTTATAGAAAATACATTTTTGTGCTCTGCGAGTCGATATCCTTCGCATACAATTCAATTGGAGTTGAAAAATTCACGTTTGGAGAAAATCACTTTTAAAAATGTTTAAATCGTCATAACTCCTTAACCAAGCGTCTAAACACTATCAAACTTGCAAAATTCAAAATTCTCTAAAAACAAAACTACAAGTCCAAAACTTATAGAAAATACATTTTTGTGCTCTGCGAGTCGATATCCTTCGCATACAATTCAATTGGAGTTGAAAAATTCACGTTTGGAGAAAATCACTTTTAAAAATGTTTAAATCGTCATAACTCCTTAACCAAGCGTCTAAACACTATCAAACTTGCAAAATTCAAAATTCTATAAACACAAAACTACAAGTCCAAAACTTATAGAAAATACATTTTTGTGCTCTGCGAGTCGATATCCTTCGCATACAATTCAATTGGAGTTGAAAAATTCACGTTTGAAGAAAATGACTTTTAAAAATGTTTAAATCGTCATAACTCCTTAACCAAGCGTCTAAACACTATCAAACTTGCAAAATTCAAAATTCTCTAAAAACAAAACTACAAGTCCAAAACTTATAGAAAATACATTTTTGTGCTCTGCGAGTCGATATCCTTCGCATACAATTCAATTGGAGTTGAAAAATTCACGTTTAGAGAAAATCACTTTTAAAAATGTTTAGATCGTCATAACTCCTTAACCAAGCGTCTAAACACTATCAAACTTGCAAAATTCAAAATTCTCTAAAAACAAAACTACAAGTCCAAAACTTATAGAAAATACATTTTTGTGCTCTGCGAGTCGATATCCTTCGCATACAATTCAATTGGAGTTGAAAAATTCACGTTTGGAGAAAATCACTTTTAAAAATGTTTAAATCGTCATAACTCCTTAACCAAGCGTCTAAACACTATCAAACTTGCAAAATTCAAAATTCTCTAAAAACAAAACTACAAGTCCAAAACTTATAGAAAATACATTTTTGTGCTCTGCGAGTCGATATCCTTCGCATACAATTCAATTGGAGTTGAAAAATTCACGTTTGGAGAAAATCACTTTTAAAAATGTTTAAATCGTCATAACTCCTTAACCAAGCGTCTAAACACTATCAAACTTGCAAAATTCAAAATTCTCTAAAAACAAAACTACAAGTCCAAAACTTATAGAAAATACATTTTTGTGCTCTGCGAGTCGATATCCTTCGCATACAATTCAATTGGAGTTGAAAAATTCACGTTTGGAGAAAATCACTTTTAAAAATGTTTAAATCGTCATAACTCCTTAACCAAGCGTCTAAACACTATCAAACTTGCAAAATTCAAAATTCTCTAAAAACAAAACTACAATTCCACAACTTATAGAAAATACATTTTTGTGCTCTGCGAGTCGATATCCTTCGCATACAATTCAATTGGAGTTGAAAAATTCACGTTTGGAGAAAATCACTTTTAAAAATGTTTAAATCGTCATAACTCCTTAACCAAGCGTCTAAACACTATCAAACTTGCAAAATTCAAAATTCTCTAAAAACAAAACTACAAGTCCAAAACTTATAGAAAATACATTTTTGTGCTCTGCGAGTCGATATCCTTCGCATACAATTCAATTGGAGTTGAAAAATTCACGTTTGGAGAAAATCACTTTTAAAAATGTTTAAATCGTCATAACTCCTTAACCAAGCGTCTAAACACTATCAAACTTGCAAAATTCAAAATTCTCTAAAAACAAAACTACAAGTCCAAAACTTATAGAAAATACATTTTTGTGCTCTGCGAGTCGATATCCTTCGCATACAATTCAATTGGAGTTGAAAAATTCACGTTTGGAGAAAATCACTTTTAAAAATGTTTAAATCGTCATAACTCCTTAACCAAGCGTCTAAACACTATCAAACTTGCAAAATTCAAAATTCTCTAAACACAAAACTACAAGTCCAAAACTTATAGAAAATACATTTTTGTGCTCTGCGAGTCGATATCCTTCGCATACAATTCAATTGGAGTTGAAAAATTCACGTTTGGAGAAAATGACTTTTAAAAATGTTTAAATCGTCATAACTCCTTAACCAAGCGTCTAAACACCATCAAACTTGCAAAATTCAAAATTCTCTAAAAACAAAACTACAAGTCCAAAACTTATAGAAAATACATTTTTGTGCTCTGCGAGTCGATATCCTTCGCATACAATTCAATTGGAGTTGAAAAATTCACGTTTAGAGAAAATCACTTTTAAAAATGTTTAAATCGTCATAACTCCTTAACCAAGCGTCTAAACACTATCAAACTTGCAAAATTCAAAATTCTCTAAAAACAAAACTACAAGTCCAAAACTTATAGAAAATACATTTTTGTGCTCTGCGAGTCGATATCCTTCGCATACAATTCAATTGGAGTTGAAAAATTCACGTTTGGAGAAAATCACTTTTAAAAATGTTTAAATCGTCATAACTCCTTAACCAAGCGTCTAAACACTATCAAACTTGCAAAATTCAAAATTCTCTAAAAACAAAACTACAAGTCCAAAACTTATAGAAAATACATTTTTGTGCTCTGCGAGTCGATATCCTTCGCATACAATTCAATTGGAGTTGAAAAATTCACGTTTGGAGAAAATCACTTTTAAAAATGTTTAAATCGTCATAACTCCTTAACCAAGCGTCTAAACACTATCAAACTTGCAAAATTCAAAATTCTCTAAAAACAAAACTACAAGTCCAAAACTTATAGAAAATACATTTTTGTGCTCTGCGAGTCGATATCCTTCGCATACAATTCAATTGGAGTTGAAAAATTCACGTTTGGAGAAAATCACTTTTAAAAATGTTTAAATCGTCATAACTCCTTAACCAAGCGTCTAAACACTATCAAACTTGCAAAATTCAAAATTCTCTAAAAACAAAACTACAATTCCAAAACTTATAGAAAATACATTTTTGTGCTCTGCGAGTCGATATCCTTCGCATACAATTCAATTGGAGTTGAAAAATTCACGTTTGGAGAAAATCACTTTTAAAAAATGTTTAAATCGTCATAACTCCTTAACCAAGCGTCTAAACACTATCAAACTTGCAAAATTCAAAATTCTCTAAAAACAAAACTACAAGTCCAAAACTTATAGAAAATACATTTTTGTGCTCTGCGAGTCGATATCCTTCGCATACAATTCAATTGGAGTTGAAAAATTCACGTTTGGAGAAAATCACTTTTAAAAATGTTTAAATCGTCATAACTCCTTAACCAAGCGTCTAAACACTATCAAACTTGCAAAATTCAAAATTCTCTAAAAACAAAACTACAAGTCCAAAACTTATAGAAAATACATTTTTGTGCTCTGCGAGTCGATATCCTTCGCATACAATTCAATTGGAGTTGAAAAATTCACGTTTGGAGAAAATCACTTTTAAAAATGTTTAAATCGTCATAACTCCTTAACCAAGCGTCTAAACACTATCAAACTTGCAAAATTCAAAATTCTATAAACACAAAACTACAAGTCCAAAACTTATAGAAAATACATTTTTGTGCTCTGCGAGTCGATATCCTTCGCATACAATTCAATTGGAGTTGAAAAATTCACGTTTGAAGAAAATGACTTTTAAAAATGTTTAAATCGTCATAACTCCTTAACCAAGCGTCTAAACACTATCAAACTTGCAAAATTCAAAATTCTCTAAAAACAAAACTACAAGTCCAAAACTTATAGAAAATACATTTTTGTGCTCTGCGAGTCGATATCCTTCGCATACAATTCAATTGGAGTTGAAAAATTCACGTTTAGAGAAAATCACTTTTAAAAATGTTTAAATCGTCATAACTCCTTAACCAAGCGTCTAAACACTATCAAACTTGCAAAATTCAAAATTCTCTAAAAACAAAACTACAAGTCCAAAACTTATAGAAAATACATTTTTGTGCTCTGCGAGTCGATATCCTTCGCATACAATTCAATTGGAGTTGAAAAATTCACGTTTGGAGAAAATCACTTTTAAAAATGTTTAAATCGTCATAACTCCTTAACCAAGCGTCTAAACACTATCAAACTTGCAAAATTCAAAATTCTCTAAAAACAAAACTACAAGTCCAAAACTTATAGAAAATACATTTTTGTGCTCTGCGAGTCGATATCCTTCGCATACAATTCAATTGGAGTTGAAAAATTCACGTTTGGAGAAAATCACTTTTAAAAATGTTTAAATCGTCATAACTCCTTAACCAAGCGTCTAAACACTATCAAACTTGCAAAATTCAAAATTCTCTAAAAACAAAACTACAAGTCCAAAACTTATAGAAAATACATTTTTGTGCTCTGCGAGTCGATATCCTTCGCATACAATTCAATTGGAGTTGAAAAATTCACGTTTGGAGAAAATCACTTTTAAAAATGTTTAAATCGTCATAACTCCTTAACCAAGCGTCTAAACACTATCAAACTTGCAAAATTCAAAATTCTCTAAAAACAAAACTACAATTCCAAAACTTATAGAAAATACATTTTTGTGCTCTGCGAGTCGATATCCTTCGCATACAATTCAATTGGAGTTGAAAAATTCACGTTTGGAGAAAATCACTTTTAAAAATGTTTAAATCGTCATAACTCCTTAACCAAGCGTCTAAACACTATCAAACTTGCAAAATTCAAAATTCTCTAAAAACAAAACTACAAGTCCAAAACTTATAGAAAATACATTTTTGTGCTCTGCGAGTCGATATCCTTCGCATACAATTCAATTGGAGTTGAAAAATTCACGTTTGGAGAAAATCACTTTTAAAAATGTTTAAATCGTCATAACTCCTTAACCAAGCGTCTAAACACTATCAAACTTGCAAAATTCAAAATTCTCTAAAAACAAAACTACAAGTCCAAAACTTATAGAAAATACATTTTTGTGCTCTGCGAGTCGATATCCTTCGCATACAATTCAATTGGAGTTGAAAAATTCACGTTTGGAGAAAATCACTTTTAAAAATGTTTAAATCGTCATAACTCCTTAACCAAGCGTCTAAACACTATCAAACTTGCAAAATTCAAAATTCTCTAAACACAAAACTACAAGTCCAAAACTTATAGAAAATACATTTTTGTGCTCTGCGAGTCGATATCCTTCGCATACAATTCAATTGGAGTTGAAAAATTCACGTTTGGAGAAAATGACTTTTAAAAATGTTTAAATCGTCATAACTCCTTAACCAAGCGTCTAAACACTATCAAACTTGCAAAATTCAAAATTCTCTAAAAACAAAACTACAAGTCCAAAACTTATAGAAAATACATTTTTGTGCTCTGCGAGTCGATATCCTTCGCATACAATTCAATTGGAGTTGAAAAATTCACGTTTAGAGAAAATCACTTTTAAAAATGTTTAAATCGTCATAACTCCTTAACCAAGCGTCTAAACACTATCAAACTTGCAAAATTCAAAATTCTCTAAAAACAAAACTACAAGTCCAAAACTTATAGAAAATACATTTTTGTGCTCTGCGAGTCGATATCCTTCGCATACAATTCAATTGGAGTTGAAAAATTCACGTTTGGAGAAAATCACTTTTAAAAATGTTTAAATCGTCATAACTCCTTAACCAAGCGTCTAAACACTATCAAACTTGCAAAATTCAAAATTCTCTAAAAACAAAACTACAAGTCCAAAACTTATAGAAAATACATTTTTGTGCTCTGCGAGTCGATATCCTTCGCATACAATTCAATTGGAGTTGAAAAATTCACGTTTGGAGAAAATCACTTTTAAAAATGTTTAAATCGTCATAACTCCTTAACCAAGCGTCTAAACACTATCAAACTTGCAAAATTCAAAATTCTCTAAAAACAAAACTACAAGTCCAAAACTTATAGAAAATACATTTTTGTGCTCTGCGAGTCGATATCCTTCGCATACAATTCAATTGGAGTTGAAAAATTCACGTTTGGAGAAAATCACTTTTAAAAATGTTTAAATCGTCATAACTCCTTAACCAAGCGTCTAAACACTATCAAACTTGCAAAATTCAAAATTCTCTAAAAACAAAACTACAATTCCAAAACTTATAGAAAATACATTTTTGTGCTCTGCGAGTCGATATCCTTCGCATACAATTCAATTGGAGTTGAAAAATTCACGTTTGGAGAAAATGACTTTTAAAAAATGTTTAAATCGTCATAACTCCTTAACCAAGCGTCTAAACACTATCAAACTTGCAAAATTCAAAATTCTCTAAAAACAAAACTACAAGTCCAAAACTTATAGAAAATACATTTTTGTGCTCTGCGAGTCGATATCCTTCGCATACAATTCAATTGGAGTTGAAAAATTCACGTTTGGAGAAAATCACTTTTAAAAATGTTTAAATCGTCATAACTCCTTAACCAAGCGTCTAAACACTATCAAACTTGCAAAATTCAAAATTCTCTAAAAACAAAACTACAAGTCCAAAACTTATAGAAAATACATTTTTGTGCTCTGCGAGTCGATATCCTTCGCATACAATTCAATTGGAGTTGAAAAATTCACGTTTGGAGAAAATCACTTTTAAAAAAAGAGTGTGTGTACACATGTACACTCGACTGAAGTTATACTTCTCATTCAGTATACATATTTAAATGAATTTCATTTGATATTTTTAATTTCTATTATTAAATTAATTAATCCACACTTCGTTTTTTACATTTTTATCAAGTGAACAATAAATTAATTTTATCATCCTCCTTGCGTCCATGTAGTTTTCAATTTAATCTGTGAACTTTACTCATGTTGTGCGGTTCAGAACGTACGGTATATGCTTAACGAAAGTAAACAAATTGCGCATAAAATATGCTATATGGTAATTTTATGAGGATTGTGTGTGCTTCAGCACTAGTAGTAGCAATATGCAACTTGCAGGGTTGCTACAAAGCTCAAAAGTTAGCTGAGCTCAGCTCGCAGCTCAGCTCAAATTTTGAGCTAGCTCACTTTTGAGCTATGTACCATAGCTCACCTCATTTGAGCTAAGCTGAAAGTGAGCTGAGCTGATGGGTGAGCTGAGCTGTCGGTGAGCTGAGCTGAGCTGTTGGGTGAGCTAAGGTAAAGTGAGCTGAGCTGAGCTGTGATGGGTGAGAGGATATCTACATTGATTTTTATTTGGAAAGTATAATGAAATATGAAGATATTTTAAACTTTTATAAAACACCATAGCTTAAGATGTTTGGTTCTAGTTATTAATGGAATTATTTTAACACATAGATATTTTTATAAATAAGACAGATAATTTTTCGTGATCTTTTCTCTAGGTGTTTTTGATAGTAAATATATATCTATTCTTTTAGTAAAATATTTCTTTTTTTATCATAAAAAAAAATTCCGGTACAATCCGGTTTTTCGACTTTTTTCAAAATTCCGAGAAAATCCGTTTTGAAAGTTGGGGTAAATTTTTTTTTTCGAAAAATCCCCGAATCTTTAAACGCTCCTGGAAGCTAAACCGCTTTAGATCAATTTTTGGGAGTGATGCCAAATGATAGCTTGTGTCATGGGCCTACGCTTTGCACATTATCAGATTTTTAAAAAATCGCCTTCCATGTTAAACCACCACATCATGCCTTTTTTTCAGAATCGCACCTATTTTTTTTTACTTTTAAGTTCTCCCGGTTTGAGAACGCGTGGACCTACAAGAATAGGAGTTGTACCCAAATGTAGGTTAGAGTCCCCGCTATCTTTTGGCATCAAAAATTTTATTTTCATTTTCTTCAAAATTCCGCGATATTATCGTTGGAAGTTGGGGGCGCGAAAAAACTTCTGGGAGCTGAACGCTTTGATCTAGAGACAGTGGAGTGGTGATATTAAAGCTTATATTCTCAGCTAGCCGATAGTGGTATAATCCGGTTTTTCGATTTTCTTCAAAATTCCGAGAAAATCGCGTTTGAAAGTTGGGGTAAATTTTTGTGTCGAAAAATCCCCGAATCTTTGAACGCTCCTGGAAGCTAAACCGCTTGAGAGCAATTTTTGGGAGTGATGCCAAATGATAGCTTGTGTCATGGGCCTACGCTTTGCACATTCTCAGATTTTTAAAAAATCATCTTCCATGTTAAACCGCCACATCATACCTATTTTTTCAGAATCGGGCTTAACTTTTTTTTTTAATTTAAGTTCACCCGGTTTGAGAACGCGTGCACCTACAGGGATGGGAGTTGTACCCAAATGTAGGTTAGAGTCCTCGCTACCTTTTGGCATCAAAAAATTTTTTTTCATTTTTTTCAAAATTCCGAGACATAGGCGTTGGAAGTTGGGGCGCTCACTTTCAGCTCAGCTCACTTTCAGCTCAGCTCAAATGAGCTAAGCTATGGTACCTAGCTCAAATTTGAGCTGAGCTGTGAGCTGAGCTGAAATGTGAGCTTTTTGCAACCCTGGCAACTTGCCACATGGAAATTACCACATGCAACTTGCCACACGCAACTTGCCACATACAACTTGCCACATGCAACTTGCCACATACGACTTGCCACATGCAACTTGCCACATGAAACATGTAACTTGCAACGTGTTGTGTGTTTTATGTTTGCCGTACTGCGGCGTACTGCATTTTTAAATACTAAAGTACTGCCTACTCTAAAGGTGAAACGACAGCCCTGCTACCCAGGGTGATCGCGTCATAATCCCTTTGACATTCTTGTCAAAAAGTAAATTTTCATACCCACCCTCCCATAAGAAGTATAACTTCAAAAATGTTTAAATCGTCATAACTCCTTAACCAAGCGTCTAAACACTATCAAACTTGCAAAATTCAAAATTCTCTAAAAACAAAACTACAATTCCAAAACTTATAGAAAATACATTTTTGTGCTCTGCGAGTCGATATCCTTCGCATACAATTCAATTGGAGTTGAAAAATTCACGTTTGGAGAAAATCACTTTTAAAAATGTTTAAATCGTCATAACTCCTTAACCAAGCGTCTAAACACTATCAAACTTGCAAAATTCAAAATTCTCTAAAAACAAAACTACAAGTCCAAAACTTATAGAAAATACATTTTTGTGCTCTGAGAGTCGATATCCTTCGCATACAATTCAATTGGAGTTGAAAAATTCACGTTTGGAGAAAATCACTTTTAAAAATGTTTAAATCGTCATAACTCCTTAACCAAGCGTCTAAACACTATCAAACTTGCAAAATTCAAAATTCTCTAAAAACAAAACTACAAGTCCAAAACTTATAGAAAATACATTTTTGTGCTCTGCGAGTCGATATCCTTCGCATACAATTCAATTGGAGTTGAAAAATTCACGTTTGGAGAAAATCACTTTTAAAAATGTTTAAATCGTCATAACTCCTTAACCAAGCGTCTAAACACTATCAAACTTGCAAAATTCAAAATTCTCTAAAAACAAAACTACAAGTCCAAAACTTATAGAAAATACATTTTTGTGCTCTGCGAGTCGATATCCTTCGCATACAATTCAATTGGAGTTGAAAAATTCACGTTTGGAGAAAATCACTTTTAAAAATGTTTAAATCGTCATAACTCCTTAACCAAGCGTCTAAACACTATCAAACTTGCAAAATTCAAAATTCTCTAAACACAAAACTACAAGTCCAAAACTTATAGAAAATACATTTTTGTGCTCTGCGAGTCGATATCCTTCGCATACAATTCAATTGGAGTTGAAAAATTCACGTTTGGAGAAAATGACTTTTAAAAATGTTTAAATCGTCATAACTCCTTAACCAAGCGTCTAAACACTATCAAACTTGCAAAATTCAAAATTCTCTAAAAACAAAACTACAAGTCCAAAACTTATAGAAAATACATTTTTGTGCTCTGCGAGTCGATATCCTTCGCATACAATTCAATTGGAGTTGAAAAATTCACGTTTAGAGAAAATCACTTTTAAAAATGTTTAAATCGTCATAACTCCTTAACCAAGCGTCTAAACACTATCAAACTTGCAAAATTCAAAATTCTCTAAAAACAAAACTACAAGTCCAAAACTTATAGAAAATACATTTTTGTGCTCTGCGAGTCGATATCCTTCGCATACAATTCAATTGGAGTTGAAAAATTCACGTTTGGAGAAAATCACTTTTAAAAATGTTTAAATCGTCATAACTCCTTAACCAAGCGTCTAAACACTATCAAACTTGCAAAATTCAAAATTCTCTAAAAACAAAACTACAAGTCCAAAACTTATAGAAAATACATTTTTGTGCTCTGCGAGTCGATATCCTTCGCATACAATTCAATTGGAGTTGAAAAATTCACGTTTGGAGAAAATCACTTTTAAAAATGTTTAAATCGTCATAACTCCTTAACCAAGCGTCTAAACACTATCAAACTTGCAAAATTCAAAATTCTCTAAAAACAAAACTACAAGTCCAAAACTTATAGAAAATACATTTTTGTGCTCTGCGAGTCGATATCCTTCGCATACAATTCAATTGGAGTTGAAAAATTCAAGTTTGGAGAAAATCACTTTTAAAAATGTTTAAATCGTCATAACTCCTTAACCAAGCGTCTAAACACTATCAAACTTGCAAAATTCAAAATTCTCTAAAAACAAAACTACAATTCCAAAACTTATAGAAAATACATTTTTGTGCTCTGCGAGTCGATATCCTTCGCATACAATTCAATTGGAGTTGAAAAATTCACGTTTGGAGAAAATCACTTTTAAAAAATGTTTAAATCGTCATAACTCCTTAACCAAGCGTCTAAACACTATCAAACTTGCAAAATTCAAAATTCTCTAAAAACAAAACTACAAGTCCAAAACTTATAGAAAATACATTTTTGTGCTCTGCGAGTCGATATCCTTCGCATACAATTCAATTGGAGTTGAAAAATTCACGTTTGGAGAAAATCACTTTTAAAAAAAGAGTGTGTGTACACATGTACACTCGACTGAAGTTATACTTCTCATTCAGTATACATATTTAAATGAATTTCATTTGATATTTTTAATTTCTATTATTAAATTAATTAATCCACACTTCGTTTTTTACATTTTTATCAAGTGAACAATAAATTAATTTTATCATCCTCCTTGCGTCCATGTAGTTTTCAATTTAATCTGTGAACTTTACTCATGTTGTGCGGTTCAGAACGTACGGTATATGCTTAACGAAAGTAAACAAATTGCGCATAAAATATGCTATATGGTAATTTTATGAGGATTGTGTGTGCTTCAGCACTAGTAGTAGCAATATGCAACTTGCAGGGTTGCTACAAAGCTCAAAAGTTAGCTGAGCTCAGCTCGCAGCTCAGCTCAAATTTTGAGCTAGCTCACTTTTGAGCTATGTACCATAGCTCACCTCATTTGAGCTAAGCTGAAAGTGAGCTGAGCTGATGGGTGAGCTGAGCTGTCGGTGAGCTGAGCTGAGCTGTTGGGTGAGCTAAGGTAAAGTGAGCTGAGCTGAGCTGTGATGGGTGAGAGGATATCTACATTGATTTTTATTTGGAAAGTATAATGAAATATGAAGATATTTTAAACTTTTATAAAACACCATAGCTTAAGATGTTTGGTTCTAGTTATTAATGGAATTATTTTAACACATAGATATTTTTATAAATAAGACAGATAATTTTTCGTGATCTTTTCTCTAGGTGTTTTTGATAGTAAATATATATCTATTCTTTTAGTAAAATATTTCTTTTTTTATCATAAAAAAAAATTCCGGTACAATCCGGTTTTTCGACTTTTTTCAAAATTCCGAGAAAATCCGTTTTGAAAGTTGGGGTAAATTTTTTTTTTCGAAAAATCCCCGAATCTTTAAACGCTCCTGGAAGCTAAACCGCTTTAGATCAATTTTTGGGAGTGATGCCAAATGATAGCTTGTGTCATGGGCCTACGCTTTGCACATTATCAGATTTTTAAAAAATCGCCTTCCATGTTAAACCACCACATCATGCCTTTTTTTCAGAATCGCACCTATTTTTTTTTACTTTTAAGTTCTCCCGGTTTGAGAACGCGTGGACCTACAAGAATAGGAGTTGTACCCAAATGTAGGTTAGAGTCCCCGCTATCTTTTGGCATCAAAAATTTTATTTTCATTTTCTTCAAAATTCCGCGATATTGGCGTTGGAAGTTGGGGGCGCGAAAAAACTTCTGGGAGCTGAACGCTTTGATCTAGAGACAGTGGAGTGGTGATATTAAAGCTTATATTCTCAGCTAGCCGATAGTGGTATAATCCGGTTTTTCGATTTTCTTCAAAATTCCGAGAAAATCGCGTTTGAAAGTTGGGGTAAATTTTTTTGTCGAAAAATCCCCGAATCTTTGAACGCTCCTGGAAGCTAAACCGCTTGAGAGCAATTTTTGGGAGTGATGCCAAATGATAGCTTGTGTCATGGGCCTACGCTTTGCACATTCTCAGATTTTTAAAAAATCATCTTCCATGTTAAACCGCCACATCATACCTATTTTTTCAGAATCGGGCTTAACTTTTTTTTTACCTTTAAGTTCACCCGGTTTGAGAACGCGTGCACCTACAGGGATGGGAGTTGTACCCAAATGTAGGTTAGAGTCCTCGCTACCTTTTGGCATCAAAAAATTTTTTTTCATTTTTTTCAAAATTCCGAGACATAGGCGTTGGAAGTTGGGGCGCTCACTTTCAGCTCAGCTCACTTTCAGCTCAGCTCAAATGAGCTAAGCTATGGTACCTAGCTCAAATTTGAGCTGAGCTGTGAGCTGAGCTGAAATGTGAGCTTTTTGCAACCCTGGCAACTTGCCACATGGAAATTACCACATGCAACTTGCCACACGCAACTTGCCACATACAACTTGCCACATGCAACTTGCCACATACGACTTGCCACATGCAACTTGCCACATGAAACATGTAACTTGCAACGTGTTGTGTGTTTTATGTTTGCCGTACTGCGGCGTACTGCATTTTTAAATACTAAAGTACTGCCTACTCTAAAGGTGAAACGACAGCCCTGCTACCCAGGGTGATCGCGTCATAATCCCTTTGACATTCTTGTCAAAAAGTAAATTTTCATACCCACCCTCCCATAAGAAGTATAACTTCAAAAATGTTTAAATCGTCATAACTCCTTAACCAAGCGTCTAAACACTATCAAACTTGCAAAATTCAAAATTCTCTAAAAACAAAACTACAATTCCAAAACTTATAGAAAATACATTTTTGTGCTCTGCGAGTCGATATCCTTCGCATACAATTCAATTGGAGTTGAAAAATTCACGTTTGGAGAAAATCACTTTTAAAAATGTTTAAATCGTCATAACTCCTTAACCAAGCGTCTAAACACTATCAAACTTGCAAAATTCAAAATTCTCTAAAAACAAAACTACAAGTCCAAAACTTATAGAAAATACATTTTTGTGCTCTGAGAGTCGATATCCTTCGCATACAATTCAATTGGAGTTGAAAAATTCACGTTTGGAGAAAATCACTTTTAAAAATGTTTAAATCGTCATAACTCCTTAACCAAGCGTCTAAACACTATCAAACTTGCAAAATTCAAAATTCTCTAAAAACAAAACTACAAGTCCAAAACTTATAGAAAATACATTTTTGTGCTCTGCGAGTCGATATCCTTCGCATACAATTCAATTGGAGTTGAAAAATTCACGTTTGGAGAAAATCACTTTTAAAAATGTTTAAATCGTCATAACTCCTTAACCAAGCGTCTAAACACTATCAAACTTGCAAAATTCAAAATTCTCTAAAAACAAAACTACAAGTCCAAAACTTATAGAAAATACATTTTTGTGCTCTGCGAGTCGATATCCTTCGCATACAATTCAATTGGAGTTGAAAAATTCACGTTTGGAGAAAATCACTTTTAAAAATGTTTAAATCGTCATAACTCCTTAACCAAGCGTCTAAACACTATCAAACTTGCAAAATTCAAAATTCTCTAAAAACAAAACTACAAGTCCAAAACTTATAGAAAATACATTTTTGTGCTCTGCGAGTCGATATCCTTCGCATACAATTCAATTGGAGTTGAAAAATTCACGTTTGGAGAAAATCACTTTTAAAAATGTTTAAATCGTCATAACTCCTTAACCAAGCGTCTAAACACTATCAAACTTGCAAAATTCAAAATTCTCTAAAAACAAAACTACAAGTCCAAAACTTATAGAAAATACATTTTTGTGCTCTGCGAGTCGATATCCTTCGCATACAATTCAATTGGAGTTGAAAAATTCACGTTTGGAGAAAATCACTTTTAAAAATGTTTAAATCGTCATAACTCCTTAACCAAGCGTCTAAACACTATCAAACTTGCAAAATTCAAAATTCTCTAAAAACAAAACTACAAGTCCAAAACTTATAGAAAATACATTTTTGTGCTCTGCGAGTCGATATCCTTCGCATACAATTCAATTGGAGTTGAAAAATTCACGTTTGGAGAAAATCACTTTTAAAAATGTTTAAATCGTCATAACTCCTTAACCAAGCGTCTAAACACTATCAAACTTGCAAAATTCAAAATTCTCTAAAAACAAAACTACAAGTCCAAAACTTATAGAAAATACATTTTTGTGCTCTGCGAGTCGATATCCTTCGCATACAATTCAATTGGAGTTGAAAAATTCACGTTTGGAGAAAATCACTTTTAAAAATGTTTAAATCGTCATAACTCCTTAACCAAGCGTCTAAACACTATCAAACTTGCAAAATTCAAAATTCTCTAAAAACAAAACTACAAGTCCAAAACTTATAGAAAATACATTTTTGTGCTCTGCGAGTCGATATCCTTCGCATACAATTCAATTGGAGTTGAAAAATTCACGTTTGGAGAAAATCACTTTTAAAAATGTTTAAATCGTCATAACTCCTTAACCAAGCGTCTAAACACTATCAAACTTGCAAAATTCAAAATTCTCTAAAAACAAAACTACAAGTCCAAAACTTATAGAAAATACATTTTTGTGCTCTGCGAGTCGATATCCTTCGCATACAATTCAATTGGAGTTGAAAAATTCACGTTTGAAGAAAATGACTTTTAAAAATGTTTAAATCGTCATAACTCCTTAACCAAGCGTCTAAACACTATCAAACTTGCAAAATTCAAAATTCTCTAAAAACAAAACTACAAGTCCAAAACTTATAGAAAATACATTTTTGTGCTCTGCGAGTCGATATCCTTCGCATACAATTCAATTGGAGTTGAAAAATTCACGTTTGGAGAAAATCACTTTTAAAAATGTTTAAATCGTCATAACTCCTTAACCAAGCGTCTAAACACTATCAAACTTGCAAAATTCAAAATTCTCTAAAAACAAAACTACAAGTCCAAAACTTATAGAAAATACATTTTTGTGCTCTGCGAGTCGATATCCTTCGCATACAATTCAATTGGAGTTGAAAAATTCACGTTTGGAGAAAATCACTTTTAAAAATGTTTAAATCGTCATAACTCCTTAACCAAGCGTCTAAACACTATCAAACTTGCAAAATTCAAAATTCTCTAAAAACAAAACTACAAGTCCAAAACTTATAGAAAATACATTTTTGTGCTCTGCGAGTCGATATCCTTCGCATACAATTCAATTGGAGTTGAAAAATTCACGTTTGGAGAAAATCACTTTTAAAAATGTTTAAATCGTCATAACTCCTTAACCAAGCGTCTAAACACTATCAAACTTGCAAAATTCAAAATTCTCTAAAAACAAAACTACAAGTCCAAAACTTATAGAAAATACATTTTTGTGCTCTGCGAGTCGATATCCTTCGCATACAATTCAATTGGAGTTGAAAAATTCACGTTTGGAGAAAATCACTTTTAAAAATGTTTAAATCGTCATAACTCCTTAACCAAGCGTCTAAACACTATCAAACTTGCAAAATTCAAAATTCTCTAAAAACAAAACTATACAAGTCCAAAACTTATAGAAAATACATTTTTGTGCTCTGCGAGTCGATATCCTTCGCATACAATTCAATTGGAGTTGAAAAATTCACGTTTGGAGAAAATCACTTTTAAAAATGTTTAAATCGTCATAACTCCTTAACCAAGCGTCTAAACACTATCAAACTTGCAAAATTCAAAATTCTCTAAAAACAAAACTACAAGTCCAAAACTTATAGAAAATACATTTTTGTGCTCTGCGAGTCGATATTCTTCGCATACAATTCAATTGGAGTTGAAAAATTCACGTTTGGAGAAAATCACTTTTAAAAATGTTTAAATCGTCATAACTCCTTAACCAAGCGTCTAAACACTTTCAAACTTGCAAAATTCAAAATTCTTTAAAAACAAAACTACAAGTCCAAAACTTATAGAAAATACATTTTTGTGCTCTGCGAGTCGATATCCTTCGCATACAATTCAATTGGAGTTGAAAAATTCACGTTTGGAGAAAATCACTTTTAAAAATGTTTAAATCGTCATAACTCCTTAACCAAGCGTCTAAACACTATCAAACTTGCAAAATTCAAAATTCTCTAAAAACAAAACTACAAGTCCAAAACTTATAGAAAATACATTTTTGTGCTCTGCGAGTCGATATCCTTCGCATACAATTCAATTGGAGTTGAAAAATTCACGTTTGGAGAAAATCACTTTTAAAAATGTTTAAATCGTCATAACTCCTTAACCAAGCGTCTAAACACTATCAAACTTGCAAAATTCAAAATTCTCTAAAAACAAAACTACAAGTCCAAAACTTATAGAAAATACATTTTTGTGCTCTGCGAGTCGATATCCTTCGCATACAATTCAATTGGAGTTGAAAAATTCACGTTTGGAGAAAATCACTTTTAAAAATGTTTAAATCGTCATAACTCCTTAACCAAGCGTCTAAACACTATCAAACTTGCAAAATTCAAAATTCTCTAAAAACAAAACTACAAGTCCAAAACTTATAGAAAATACATTTTTGTGCTCTGCGAGTCGATATCCTTCGCATACAATTCAATTGGAGTTGAAAAATTCACGTTTGGAGAAAATCACTTTTAAAAATGTTTAAATCGTCATAACTCCTTAACCAAGCGTCTAAACACTATCAAACTTGCAAAATTCAAAATTCTCTAAAAACAAAACTACAAGTCCAAAACTTATAGAAAATACATTTTTGTGCTCTGCGAGTCGATATCCTTCGCATACAATTCAATTGGAGTTGAAAAATTCACGTTTGGAGAAAATCACTTTTAAAAATGTTTAAATCGTCATAACTCCTTAACCAAGCGTCTAAACACTATCAAACTTGCAAAATTCAAAATTCTCTAAAAACAAAACTACAAGTCCAAAACTTATAGAAAATACATTTTTGTGCTCTGCGAGTCGATATCCTTCGCATACAATTCAATTGGAGTTGAAAAATTCACGTTTGGAGAAAATCACTTTTAAAAATGTTTAAATCGTCATAACTCCTTAACCAAGCATCTAAACACTATCAAACTTGCAAAATTCAAAATTCTCTAAAAACAAAACTACAAGTCCAAAACTTATAGAAAATGCATTTTTGTGCTCTGCGAGTCGATATCCTTCGCATACAATTCAATTGGAGTTGAAAAATTCACGTTTGGAGAAAATCACTTTTAAAAATGTTTAAATCGTCATAACTCCTTAACCAAGAGTCTAAACACTAGCAAACTTGCAAAATTCAAAATTCTCTAAAAACAAAACTACAAGTCCAAAACTTATAGAAAATACATTTTTGTGCTCTGCAAGTCGATATCCTCCGCATACAATTCAATTGGAGTTGAAAAATTCACGTTTGGAGAAAATCACTTTTAAAAATGTTTAAATCGTCATAACTCCTTAACCAAGCGTCTAAACACTATGAAACTTGCAAAATTCAAAATTCTCTAAAAACAAAACTACAAGTCCAAAACTTATAGAAAATACATTTTTGTGCTCTGCGAGTCGATATCCTTCGCATACAATTCAATTGGAGTTGAAAAATTCACGTTTGGAGAAAATCACTTTTAAAAATGTTTAAATCGTCATAACTCCTTAACCAAGCGTCTAAACACTATCAAACTTGCAAAATTCAAAATTCTCTAAAAACAAAACTACAAGTCCAAAACTTATAGAAAATACATTTTTGTGCTCTGCGAGTCGATATCCTTCGCATACAATTCAATTTTAGTTGAAAAATTCACGTTTAGAGAAAATCACTTTTAAAAATGTTTAAATCGTCATGACTCCTTAACCAAGCGTCTAAACACTATCAAACTTGCAAAATTCAAAATTCTCTAAAAACAAAACTACAAGTCCAAAACTTATAGAAAATACATTTTTGTGCTCTGCGAGTCGATATCCTTCGCATACAATTCAATTGGAGTTGAAAAATTCACGTTTGGAGAAAATCACTTTTAAAAATGTTTAAATCGTCATAACTCCTTAACCAAGCGTCTAAACACTATCAAACTTGCAAAATTCAAAATTCTCTAAAAACAAAACTACAAGTCCAAAACTTATAGAAAATACATTTTTGTGCTCTGCGAGTCGATATCCTTCGCATACAATTCAATTGGAGTTGAAAAATTCACGTTTGGAGAAAATCACTTTTAAAAATGTTTAAATCGTCATAACTCCTTAACCAAGCGTCTAAACACTATCAAACTTGCAAAATTCAAAATTCTCTAAAAACAAAACTACAAGTCCAAAACTTATAGAAAATACATTTTTGTGCTCTGCGAGTCGATATCCTTCGCATACAATTCAATTGGAGTTGAAAAATTCACGTTTAGAGAAAATCACTTTTAAATATGTTTAAATCGTCATAACTCCTTAACCAAGCGTCTAAACACTATCAAACTTGCAAAATTCAAAATTCTCTAAAAACAAAACTACAAGTCCAAAACTTATAGAAAATACATTTTTGTGCTCTGCGAGTCGATATCCTTCGCATACAATTCAATTGGAGTTGAAAAATTCACGTTTGGAGAAAATCACTTTTAAAAATGTTTAAATCGTCATAACTCCTTAACCAAGCGTCTAAACACTATCAAACTTGCAAAATTCAAAATTCTCTAAAAACAAAACTACAAGTCCAAAACTTATAGAAAATACATTTTTGTGCTCTGCGAGTCGATATCCTTCGCATACAATTCAATTGGAGTTGAAAAATTCACGTTTGGAGAAAATCACTTTTAAAAATGTTTAAATCGTCATAACTCCTTAACCAAGCGTCTAAACACTATCAAACTTGCAAAATTCAAAATTCTCTAAAAACAAAACTACAAGTCCAAAACTTATAGAAAATACATTTTTGTGCTCTGCGAGTCGATATCCTTCGCATACAATTCAATTGGAGTTGAAAAATTCACGTTTGGAGAAAATCACTTTTAAAAATGTTTAAATCGTCATAACTCCTTAACCAAGCGTCTAAACACTATCAAACTTGCAAAATTCAAAATTCTCTAAAAACAAAACTACAAGTCCAAAACTTATAGAAAATACATTTTTGTGCTCTGCGAGTCGATATCCTTCGCATACAATTCAATTGGAGTTGAAAAATTCACGTTTGGAGAAAATCACTTTTAAAAATGTTTAAATCGTCATAACTCCTTAACCAAGCGTCTAAACACTATCAAACTTGCAAAATTCAAAATTCTCTAAAAACAAAACTACAAGTCCAAAACTTATAGAAAATACATTTTTGTGCTCTGCGAGTCCGATATCCTTCGCATACAATTCAATTGGAGTTGAAAAATTCAAGTTTGGAGAAAATCAGTTTTAAAAATGTTTAAATCGTCATAACTCCTTAACCAAGCGTCTAAACACTATCAAACTTGCAAAATTCAAAATTCTCTAAAAACAAAACTACAAGTCCAAAACTTATAGAAAATACATTTTTGTGCTCTGTGAGTCGATATCCTTCGCATACAATTCAATTGGAGTTGAAAAATTCAAGTTTGGAGAAAATCAGTTTTAAAAATGTTTAAATCGTCATAACTCCTTAACCAAGCGTCTAAACACTATCAAACTTGCAAAATTCAAAATTCTCTAAAAACAAAACTACAAGTCCAAAACTTATAGAAAATACATTTTTGTGCTCTGTGAGTCGATATCCTTCGCATACAATTCAATTGGAGTTGAAAAATTCAAGTTTGGAGAAAATCAGTTTTAAAAATGTTTAAATCGTCATAACTCCTTAACCAAGCGTCTAAACACTATCAAACTTGCAAAATTCAAAATTCTCTAAAAACAAAACTACAAGTCCAAAACTTATAGAAAATACATTTTTGTGCTCTGTGAGTCGATATCCTTCGCATACAATTCAATTGGAGTTGAAAAATTCAAGTTTGGAGAAAATCAGTTTTAAAAATGTTTAAATCGTCATAACTCCTTAACCAAGCGTCTAAACACTATCAAACTTGCAAAATTCAAAATTCTCTAAAAACAAAACTACAAGTCCAAAACTTATAGAAAATACATTTTTGTGCTCTGTGAGTCGATATCCTTCGCATACAATTCAATTGGAGTTGAAAAATTCAAGTTTGGAGAAAATCACTTTTAAAAATGTTTAAATCGTCATAACTCCTTAACCAAGCGTCTAAACACTATCAAACTTGCAAAATTCAAAATTCTCTAAAAACAAAACTACAAGTCCAAAACTTATAGAAAATACATTTTTGTGCTCTGTGAGTCGATATCCTTCGCATACAATTCAATTGGAGTTGAAAAATTCAAGTTTGGAGAAAATCAGTTTTAAAAATGTTTAAATCGTCATAACTCCTTAACCAAGCGTCTAAACACTATCAAACTTGCAAAATTCAAAATTCTCTAAAAACAAAACTACAAGTCTAAAACTTATAGAAAATACATTTTTGTGCTCTGTGAGTCGATATCCTTCGCATACAATTCAATTGGAGTTGAAAAATTCAAGTTTGGAGAAAATCAGTTTTAAAAATGTTTAAATCGTCATAACTCCTTAACCAAGCGTCTAAACACTATCAAACTTGCAAAATTCAAAATTCTCTAAAAACAAAACTACAAGTCCAAAACTTATAGAAAATACATTTTTGTGCTCTGTGAGTCGATATCCTTCGCATACAATTCAATTGGAGTTGAAAAATTCAAGTTTGGAGAAAATCACTTTTAAAAATGTTTAAATCGTCATAACTCCTTAACCAAGCGTCTAAACACTATCAAACTTGCAAAATTCAAAATTCTCTAAAAACAAAACTACAAGTCCAAAACTTATAGAAAATACATTTTTGTGCTCTGTGAGTCGATATCCTTCGCATACAATTCAATTGGAGTTGAAAAATTCAAGTTTGGAGAAAATCACTTTTAAAAATGTTTAAATCGTCATAACTCCTTAACCAAGCGTCTAAACACTATCAAACTTGCAAAATTCAAAATTCTCTAAAAACAAAACTACAAGTCCAAAACTTATAGAAAATACATTTTTGTGCTCTGTGAGTCGATATCCTTCGCATACAATTCAATTGGAGTCGAAAAATTCACATTTGGAGAAAATCACTTTTAAAAATGTTTAAATCGTCATAACTCCTTAACCAAGCGTCTAAACACTATCAAACTTGCAAAATTCAAAATTCTCTAAAAACAAAACTACAAGTCCAAAACTTATAGAAAATACATTTTTGTGCTCTGTGAGTCGATATCCTTCGCATACAATTCAATTGGAGTCGAAAAATTCACGTTTGGAGAAAATCACTTTTAAAAATGTTTAAATCGTCATAACTCCTTAACCAAGCGTCTAAACACTATCAAACTTGCAAAATTCAAAATTCTCTAAAAACAAAACTACAAGTCCAAAACTTATAGAAAATACATTTTTGTGCTCTGTGAGTCGATATCCTTCGCATACAATTCAATTGGAGTCGAAAAATTCACGTTTGGAGAAAATCACTTTTAAAAATGTTTAAATCGTCATAACTCCTTAACCAAGCGTCTAAACACTATCAAACTTGCAAAATTCAAAATTCTCTAAAAACAAAACTACAAGTCCAAAACTTATAGAAAATACATTTTTGTGCTCTGTGAGTCGATATCCTTCGAATACAATTCAATTGGAGTTGAAAAATTCAAGTTTGGAGAAAATCACTTTTAAAAATGTTTAAATCGTCATAACTCCTTAACCAAGCGTCTAAACACTATCAAACTTGCAAAATTCAAAATTCTCTAAAAACAAAACTACAAGTCCAAAACTTATAGAAAATACATTTTTGTGCTCTGTGAGTCGATATCCTTCGCATACAATTCAATTGGAGTTGAAAAATTCAAGTTTGGAGAAAATCAGTTTTAAAAATGTTTAAATCGTCATAACTCCTTAACCAAGCGTCTAAACACTATCAAACTTGCAAAATTCAAAATTCTCTAAAAACAAAACTACAAGTCCAAAACTTATAGAAAATACATTTTTGTGCTCTGTGAGTCGATATCCTTCGCATACAATTCAATTGGAGTTGAAAAATTCAAGTTTGGAGAAAATCACTTTTAAAAATGTTTAAATCGTCATAACTCCTTAACCAAGCGTCTAAACACTATCAAACTTGCAAAATTCAAAATTCTCTAAAAACAAAACTACAAGTCCAAAACTTATAGAAAATACATTTTTGTGCTCTGTGAGTCGATATCCTTCGCATACAATTCAATTGGAGTTGAAAAATTCAAGTTTGGAGAAAATCAGTTTTAAAAATGTTTAAATCGTCATAACTCCTTAACCAAGCGTCTAAACACTATCAAACTTGCAAAATTCAAAATTCTCTAAAAACAAAACTACAAGTCCAAAACTTATAGAAAATACATTTTTGTGCTCTGTGAGTCGATATCCTTCGCATACAATTCAATTGGAGTTGAAAAATTCAAGTTTGGAGAAAATCAGTTTTAAAAATGTTTAAATCGTCATAACTCCTTAACCAAGCGTCTAAACACTATCAAACTTGCAAAATTCAAAATTCTCTAAAAACAAAACTACAAGTCCAAAACTTATAGAAAATACATTTTTGTGCTCTGTGAGTCGATATCCTTCGCATACAATTCAATTGGAGTTGAAAAATTCAAGTTTGGAGAAAATCACTTTTAAAAATGTTTAAATCGTCATAACTCCTTAACCAAGCGTCTAAACACTATCAAACTTGCAAAATTCAAAATTCTCTAAAAACAAAACTACAAGTCCAAAACTTATAGAAAATACATTTTTGTGCTCTGTGAGTCGATATCCTTCGCATACAATTCAATTGGAGTTGAAAAATTCAAGTTTGGAGAAAATCAGTTTTAAAAATGTTTAAATCGTCATAACTCCTTAACCAAGCGTCTAAACACTATCAAACTTGCAAAATTCAAAATTCTCTAAAAACAAAACTACAAGTCCAAAACTTATAGAAAATACATTTTTGTGCTCTGTGAGTCGATATCCTTCGCATACAATTCAATTGGAGTTGAAAAATTCAAGTTTGGAGAAAATCACTTTTAAAAATGTTTAAATCGTCATAACTCCTTAACCAAGCGTCTAAACACTATCAAACTTGCAAAATTCAAAATTCTCTAAAAACAAAACTACAAGTCCAAAACTTATAGAAAATACATTTTTGTGCTCTGTGAGTCGATATCCTTCGCATACAATTCAATTGGAGTTGAAAAATTCAAGTTTGGAGAAAATCAGTTTTAAAAATGTTTAAATCGTCATAACTCCTTAACCAAGCGTCTAAACACTATCAAACTTGCAAAATTCAAAATTCTCTAAAAACAAAACTACAAGTCCAAAACTTATAGAAAATACATTTTTGTGCTCTGTGAGTCGATATCCTTCGCATACAATTCAATTGGAGTTGAAAAATTCAAGTTTGGAGAAAATCAGTTTTAAAAATGTTTAAATCGTCATAACTCCTTAACCAAGCGTCTAAACACTATCAAACTTGCAAAATTCAAAATTCTCTAAAAACAAAACTACAAGTCCAAAACTTATAGAAAATACATTTTTGTGCTCTGTGAGTCGATATCCTTCGCATACAATTCAATTGGAGTTGAAAAATTCAAGTTTGGAGAAAATCACTTTTAAAAATGTTTAAATCGTCATAACTCCTTAACCAAGCGTCTAAACACTATCAAACTTGCAAAATTCAAAATTCTCTAAAAACAAAACTACAAGTCCAAAACTTATAGAAAATACATTTTTGTGCTCTGTGAGTCGATATCCTTCGCATACAATTCAATTGGAGTTGAAAAATTCAAGTTTGGAGAAAATCACTTTTAAAAATGTTTAAATCGTCATAACTCCTTAACCAAGCGTCTAAACACTATCAAACTTGCAAAATTCAAAATTCTCTAAAAACAAAACTACAAGTCCAAAACTTATAGAAAATACATTTTTGTGCTCTGTGAGTCGATATCCTTCGCATACAATTCAATTGGAGTTGAAAAATTCAAGTTTGGAGAAAATCACTTTTAAAAATGTTTAAATCGTCATAACTCCTTAACCAAGCGTCTAAACACTATCAAACTTGCAAAATTCAAAATTCTCTAAAAACAAAACTACAAGTCCAAAACTTATAGAAAATACATTTTTGTGCTCTGTGAGTCGATATCCTTCGCATACAATTCAATTGGAGTTGAAAAGTTCAAGTTTGGAGAAAATCACTTTTAAAAATGTTTAAATCGTCATAACTCCTTAACCAAGCGTCTAAACACTATCAAACTTGCAAAATTCAAAATTCTCTAAAAACAAAACTACAAGTCCAAAACTTATAGAAAATACATTTTTGTGCTCTGTGAGTCGATATCCTTCGCATACAATTCAATTGGAGTCGAAAAATTCACATTTGGAGAAAATCACTTTTAAAAATGTTTAAATCGTCATAACTCCTTAACCAAGCGTCTAAACACTATCAAACTTGCAAAATTCAAAATTCTCTAAAAACAAAACTACAAGTCCAAAACTTATAGAAAATACATTTTTGTGCTCTGTGAGTCGATATCCTTCGCATACAATTCAATTGGAGTTGAAAAATTCAAGTTTGGAGAAAATCACTTTTAAAAATGTTTAAATCGTCATAACTCCTTAACCAAGCGTCTAAACACTATCAAACTTGCAAAATTCAAAATTCTCTAAAAACAAAACTACAAGTCCAAAACTTATAGAAAATACATTTTTGTGCTCTGTGAGTCGATATCCTTCGCATACAATTCAATTGGAGTTGAAAAATTCAAGTTTGGAGAAAATCAGTTTTAAAAATGTTTAAATCGTCATAACTCCTTAACCAAGCGTCTAAACACTATCAAACTTGCAAAATTCAAAATTCTCTAAAAACAAAACTACAAGTCCAAAACTTATAGAAAATACATTTTTGTGCTCTGTGAGTCGATATCCTTCGCATACAATTCAATTGGAGTTGAAAAATTCAAGTTTGGAGAAAATCAGTTTTAAAAATGTTTAAATCGTCATAACTCCTTAACCAAGCGTCTAAACACTATCAAACTTGCAAAATTCAAAATTCTCTAAAAACAAAACTACAAGTCCAAAACTTATAGAAAATACATTTTTGTGCTCTGTGAGTCGATATCCTTCGCATACAATTCAATTGGAGTTGAAAAATTCAAGTTTGGAGAAAATCACTTTTAAAAATGTTTAAATCGTCATAACTCCTTAACCAAGCGTCTAAACACTATCAAACTTGCAAAATTCAAAATTCTCTAAAAACAAAACTACAAGTCCAAAACTTATAGAAAATACATTTTTGTGCTCTGTGAGTCGATATCCTTCGCATACAATTCAATTGGAGTTGAAAAATTCAAGTTTGGAGAAAATCAGTTTTAAAAATGTTTAAATCGTCATAACTCCTTAACCAAGCGTCTAAACACTATCAAACTTGCAAAATTCAAAATTCTCTAAAAACAAAACTACAAGTCCAAAACTTATAGAAAATACATTTTTGTGCTCTGTGAGTCGATATCCTTCGCATACAATTCAATTGGAGTTGAAAAATTCAAGTTTGGAGAAAATCACTTTTAAAAATGTTTAAATCGTCATAACTCCTTAACCAAGCGTCTAAACACTATCAAACTTGCAAAATTCAAAATTCTCTAAAAACAAAACTACAAGTCCAAAACTTATAGAAAATACATTTTTGTGCTCTGTGAGTCGATATCCTTCGCATACAATTCAATTGGAGTTGAAAAATTCAAGTTTGGAGAAAATCACTTTTAAAAATGTTTAAATCGTCATAACTCCTTAACCAAGCGTCTAAACACTATCAAACTTGCAAAATTCAAAATTCTCTAAAAACAAAACTACAAGTCCAAAACTTATAGAAAATACATTTTTGTGCTCTGTGAGTCGATATCCTTCGCATACAATTCAATTGGAGTTGAAAAATTCAAGTTTGGAGAAAATCAGTTTTAAAAATGTTTAAATCGTCATAACTCCTTAACCAAGCGTCTAAACACTATCAAACTTGCAAAATTCAAAATTCTCTAAAAACAAAACTACAAGTCCAAAACTTATAGAAAATACATTTTTGTGCTCTGTGAGTCGATATCCTTCGCATACAATTCAATTGGAGTTGAAAAATTCAAGTTTGGAGAAAATCACTTTTAAAAATGTTTAAATCGTCATAACTCCTTAACCAAGCGTCTAAACACTATCAAACTTGCAAAATTCAAAATTCTCTAAAAACAAAACTACAAGTCCAAAACTTATAGAAAATACATTTTTGTGCTCTGTGAGTCGATATCCTTCGCATACAATTCAATTGGAGTTGAAAAATTCAAGTTTGGAGAAAATCACTTTTAAAAATGTTTAAATCGTCATAACTCCTTAACCAAGCGTCTAAACACTATCAAACTTGCAAAATTCAAAATTCTCTAAAAACAAAACTACAAGTCCAAAACTTATAGAAAATACATTTTTGTGCTCTGTGAGTCGATATCCTTCGCATACAATTCAATTGGAGTTGAAAAATTCAAGTTTGGAGAAAATCAGTTTTAAAAATGTTTAAATCGTCATAACTCCTTAACCAAGCGTCTAAACACTATCAAACTTGCAAAATTCAAAATTCTCTAAAAACAAAACTACAAGTCCAAAACTTATAGAAAATACATTTTTGTGCTCTGTGAGTCGATATCCTTCGCATACAATTCAATTGGAGTTGAAAAATTCAAGTTTGGAGAAAATCAGTTTTAAAAATGTTTAAATCGTCATAACTCCTTAACCAAGCGTCTAAACACTATCAAACTTGCAAAATTCAAAATTCTCTAAAAACAAAACTACAAGTCCAAAACTTATAGAAAATACATTTTTGTGCTCTGTGAGTCGATATCCTTCGCATACAATTCAATTGGAGTTGAAAAATTCAAGTTTGGAGAAAATCAGTTTTAAAAATGTTTAAATCGTCATAACTCCTTAACCAAGCGTCTAAACACTATCAAACTTGCAAAATTCAAAATTCTCTAAAAACAAAACTACAAGTCCAAAACTTATAGAAAATACATTTTTGTGCTCTGTGAGTCGATATCCTTCGCATACAATTCAATTGGAGTTGAAAAATTCAAGTTTGGAGAAAATCACTTTTAAAAATGTTTAAATCGTCATAACTCCTTAACCAAGCGTCTAAACACTATCAAACTTGCAAAATTCAAAATTCTCTAAAAACAAAACTACAAGTCCAAAACTTATAGAAAATACATTTTTGTGCTCTGTGAGTCGATATCCTTCGCATACAATTCAATTGGAGTTGAAAAATTCAAGTTTGGAGAAAATCACTTTTAAAAATGTTTAAATCGTCATAACTCCTTAACCAAGCGTCTAAACACTATCAAACTTGCAAAATTCAAAATTCTCTAAAAACAAAACTACAAGTCCAAAACTTATAGAAAATACATTTTTGTGCTCTGTGAGTCGATATCCTTCGCATACAATTCAATTGGAGTTGAAAAATTCAAGTTTGGAGAAAATCAGTTTTAAAAATGTTTAAATCGTCATAACTCCTTAACCAAGCGTCTAAACACTATCAAACTTGCAAAATTCAAAATTCTCTAAAAACAAAACTACAAGTCCAAAACTTATAGAAAATACATTTTTGTGCTCTGTGAGTCGATATCCTTCGCATACAATTCAATTGGAGTTGAAAAATTCAAGTTTGGAGAAAATCACTTTTAAAAATGTTTAAATCGTCATAACTCCTTAACCAAGCGTCTAAACACTATCAAACTTGCAAAATTCAAAATTCTCTAAAAACAAAACTACAAGTCCAAAACTTATAGAAAATACATTTTTGTGCTCTGTGAGTCGATATCCTTCGCATACAATTCAATTGGAGTTGAAAAATTCAAGTTTGGAGAAAATCAGTTTTAAAAATGTTTAAATCGTCATAACTCCTTAACCAAGCGTCTAAACACTATCAAACTTGCAAAATTCAAAATTCTCTAAAAACAAAACTACAAGTCCAAAACTTATAGAAAATACATTTTTGTGCTCTGTGAGTCGATATCCTTCGCATACAATTCAATTGGAGTTGAAAAATTCAAGTTTGGAGAAAATCAGTTTTAAAAATGTTTAAATCGTCATAACTCCTTAACCAAGCGTCTAAACACTATCAAACTTGCAAAATTCAAAATTCTCTAAAAACAAAACTACAAGTCCAAAACTTATAGAAAATACATTTTTGTGCTCTGTGAGTCGATATCCTTCGCATACAATTCAATTGGAGTTGAAAAATTCAAGTTTGGAGAAAATCACTTTTAAAAATGTTTAAATCGTCATAACTCCTTAACCAAGCGTCTAAACACTATCAAACTTGCAAAATTCAAAATTCTCTAAAAACAAAACTACAAGTCCAAAACTTATAGAAAATACATTTTTGTGCTCTGTGAGTCGATATCCTTCGCATACAATTCAATTGGAGTTGAAAAATTCAAGTTTGGAGAAAATCAGTTTTAAAAATGTTTAAATCGTCATAACTCCTTAACCAAGCGTCTAAACACTATCAAACTTGCAAAATTCAAAATTCTCTAAAAACAAAACTACAAGTCCAAAACTTATAGAAAATACATTTTTGTGCTCTGTGAGTCGATATCCTTCGCATACAATTCAATTGGAGTTGAAAAATTCAAGTTTGGAGAAAATCACTTTTAAAAATGTTTAAATCGTCATAACTCCTTAACCAAGCGTCTAAACACTATCAAACTTGCAAAATTCAAAATTCTCTAAAAACAAAACTACAAGTCCAAAACTTATAGAAAATACATTTTTGTGCTCTGTGAGTCGATATCCTTCGCATACAATTCAATTGGAGTTGAAAAATTCAAGTTTGGAGAAAATCACTTTTAAAAATGTTTAAATCGTCATAACTCCTTAACCAAGCGTCTAAACACTATCAAACTTGCAAAATTCAAAATTCTCTAAAAACAAAACTACAAGTCCAAAACTTATAGAAAATACATTTTTGTGCTCTGTGAGTCGATATCCTTCGCATACAATTCAATTGGAGTTGAAAAATTCAAGTTTGGAGAAAATCACTTTTAAAAATGTTTAAATCGTCATAACTCCTTAACCAAGCGTCTAAACACTATCAAACTTGCAAAATTCAAAATTCTCTAAAAACAAAACTACAAGTCCAAAACTTATAGAAAATACATTTTTGTGCTCTGTGAGTCGATATCCTTCGCATACAATTCAATTGGAGTTGAAAAATTCAAGTTTGGAGAAAATCAGTTTTAAAAATGTTTAAATCGTCATAACTCCTTAACCAAGCGTCTAAACACTATCAAACTTGCAAAATTCAAAATTCTCTAAAAACAAAACTACAAGTCCAAAACTTATAGAAAATACATTTTTGTGCTCTGTGAGTCGATATCCTTCGCATACAATTCAATTGGAGTTGAAAAATTCAAGTTTGGAGAAAATCAGTTTTAAAAATGTTTAAATCGTCATAACTCCTTAACCAAGCGTCTAAACACTATCAAACTTGCAAAATTCAAAATTCTCTAAAAACAAAACTACAAGTCCAAAACTTATAGAAAATACATTTTTGTGCTCTGTGAGTCGATATCCTTCGCATACAATTCAATTGGAGTTGAAAAATTCAAGTTTGGAGAAAATCACTTTTAAAAATGTTTAAATCGTCATAACTCCTTAACCAAGCGTCTAAACACTATCAAACTTGCAAAATTCAAAATTCTCTAAAAACAAAACTACAAGTCCAAAACTTATAGAAAATACATTTTTGTGCTCTGTGAGTCGATATCCTTCGCATACAATTCAATTGGAGTTGAAAAATTCAAGTTTGGAGAAAATCAGTTTTAAAAATGTTTAAATCGTCATAACTCCTTAACCAAGCGTCTAAACACTATCAAACTTGCAAAATTCAAAATTCTCTAAAAACAAAACTACAAGTCCAAAACTTATAGAAAATACATTTTTGTGCTCTGTGAGTCGATATCCTTCGCATATCCTTCGCATACAATTCAATTGGAGTTGAAAAATTCAAGTTTGGAGAAAATCACTTTTAAAAATGTTTAAATCGTCATAACTCCTTAACCAAGCGTCTAAACACTATCAAACTTGCAAAATTCAAAATTCTCTAAAAACAAAACTACAAGTCCAAAACTTATAGAAAATACATTTTTGTGCTCTGTGAGTCGATATCCTTCGCATACAATTCAATTGGAGTTGAAAAATTCAAGTTTGGAGAAAATCACTTTTAAAAATGTTTAAATCGTCATAACTCCTTAACCAAGCGTCTAAACACTATCAAACTTGCAAAATTCAAAATTCTCTAAAAACAAAACTACAAGTCCAAAACTTATAGAAAATACATTTTTGTGCTCTGTGAGTCGATATCCTTCGCATACAATTCAATTGGAGTTGAAAAATTCAAGTTTGGAGAAAATCAGTTTTAAAAATGTTTAAATCGTCATAACTCCTTAACCAAGCGTCTAAACACTATCAAACTTGCAAAATTCAAAATTCTCTAAAAACAAAACTACAAGTCCAAAACTTATAGAAAATACATTTTTGTGCTCTGTGAGTCGATATCCTTCGCATACAATTCAATTGGAGTTGAAAAATTCAAGTTTGGAGAAAATCACTTTTAAAAATGTTTAAATCGTCATAACTCCTTAACCAAGCGTCTAAACACTATCAAACTTGCAAAATTCAAAATTCTCTAAAAACAAAACTACAAGTCCAAAACTTATAGAAAATACATTTTTGTGCTCTGTGAGTCGATATCCTTCGCATACAATTCAATTGGAGTTGAAAAATTCAAGTTTGGAGAAAATCACTTTTAAAAATGTTTAAATCGTCATAACTCCTTAACCAAGCGTCTAAACACTATCAAACTTGCAAAATTCAAAATTCTCTAAAAACAAAACTACAAGTCCAAAACTTATAGAAAATA
Organism: Episyrphus balteatus; assembly: GCF_945859705.1. NCBI lineage: Eukaryota > Metazoa > Arthropoda > Insecta > Diptera > Syrphidae > Episyrphus > Episyrphus balteatus. The sequence continues at coordinate 124,761,613 of NC_079136.1, forward strand.
CATTTTTGTGCTCTGTGAGTCGATATCCTTCGCATACAATTCAATTGGAGTTGAAAAATTCAAGTTTGGAGAAAATCAGTTTTAAAAATGTTTAAATCGTCATAACTCCTTAACCAAGCGTCTAAACACTATCAAACTTGCAAAATTCAAAATTCTCTAAAAACAAAACTACAAGTCCAAAACTTATAGAAAATACATTTTTGTGCTCTGTGAGTCGATATCCTTCGCATACAATTCAATTGGAGTTGAAAAATTCAAGTTTGGAGAAAATCAGTTTTAAAAATGTTTAAATCGTCATAACTCCTTAACCAAGCGTCTAAACACTATCAAACTTGCAAAATTCAAAATTCTCTAAAAACAAAACTACAAGTCCAAAACTTATAGAAAATACATTTTTGTGCTCTGTGAGTCGATATCCTTCGCATACAATTCAATTGGAGTTGAAAAATTCAAGTTTGGAGAAAATCACTTTTAAAAATGTTTAAATCGTCATAACTCCTTAACCAAGCGTCTAAACACTATCAAACTTGCAAAATTCAAAATTCTCTAAAAACAAAACTACAAGTCCAAAACTTATAGAAAATACATTTTTGTGCTCTGTGAGTCGATATCCTTCGCATACAATTCAATTGGAGTTGAAAAATTCAAGTTTGGAGAAAATCAGTTTTAAAAATGTTTAAATCGTCATAACTCCTTAACCAAGCGTCTAAACACTATCAAACTTGCAAAATTCAAAATTCTCTAAAAACAAAACTACAAGTCCAAAACTTATAGAAAATACATTTTTGTGCTCTGTGAGTCGATATCCTTCGCATACAATTCAATTGGAGTTGAAAAATTCAAGTTTGGAGAAAATCACTTTTAAAAATGTTTAAATCGTCATAACTCCTTAACCAAGCGTCTAAACACTATCAAACTTGCAAAATTCAAAATTCTCTAAAAACAAAACTACAAGTCCAAAACTTATAGAAAATACATTTTTGTGCTCTGTGAGTCGATATCCTTCGCATACAATTCAATTGGAGTTGAAAAATTCAAGTTTGGAGAAAATCAGTTTTAAAAATGTTTAAATCGTCATAACTCCTTAACCAAGCGTCTAAACACTATCAAACTTGCAAAATTCAAAATTCTCTAAAAACAAAACTACAAGTCCAAAACTTATAGAAAATACATTTTTGTGCTCTGTGAGTCGATATCCTTCGCATACAATTCAATTGGAGTTGAAAAATTCAAGTTTGGAGAAAATCAGTTTTAAAAATGTTTAAATCGTCATAACTCCTTAACCAAGCGTCTAAACACTATCAAACTTGCAAAATTCAAAATTCTCTAAAAACAAAACTACAAGTCCAAAACTTATAGAAAATACATTTTTGTGCTCTGTGAGTCGATATCCTTCGCATACAATTCAATTGGAGTTGAAAAATTCAAGTTTGGAGAAAATCACTTTTAAAAATGTTTAAATCGTCATAACTCCTTAACCAAGCGTCTAAACACTATCAAACTTGCAAAATTCAAAATTCTCTAAAAACAAAACTACAAGTCCAAAACTTATAGAAAATACATTTTTGTGCTCTGTGAGTCGATATCCTTCGCATACAATTCAATTGGAGTTGAAAAATTCAAGTTTGGAGAAAATCAGTTTTAAAAATGTTTAAATCGTCATAACTCCTTAACCAAGCGTCTAAACACTATCAAACTTGCAAAATTCAAAATTCTCTAAAAACAAAACTACAAGTCCAAAACTTATAGAAAATACATTTTTGTGCTCTGTGAGTCGATATCCTTCGCATACAATTCAATTGGAGTTGAAAAATTCAAGTTTGGAGAAAATCACTTTTAAAAATGTTTAAATCGTCATAACTCCTTAACCAAGCGTCTAAACACTATCAAACTTGCAAAATTCAAAATTCTCTAAAAACAAAACTACAAGTCCAAAACTTATAGAAAATACATTTTTGTGCTCTGTGAGTCGATATCCTTCGCATACAATTCAATTGGAGTTGAAAAATTCAAGTTTGGAGAAAATCACTTTTAAAAATGTTTAAATCGTCATAACTCCTTAACCAAGCGTCTAAACACTATCAAACTTGCAAAATTCAAAATTCTCTAAAAACAAAACTACAAGTCCAAAACTTATAGAAAATACATTTTTGTGCTCTGTGAGTCGATATCCTTCGCATACAATTCAATTGGAGTTGAAAAATTCAAGTTTGGAGAAAATCAGTTTTAAAAATGTTTAAATCGTCATAACTCCTTAACCAAGCGTCTAAACACTATCAAACTTGCAAAATTCAAAATTCTCTAAAAACAAAACTACAAGTCCAAAACTTATAGAAAATACATTTTTGTGCTCTGTGAGTCGATATCCTTCGCATACAATTCAATTGGAGTTGAAAAATTCAAGTTTGGAGAAAATCAGTTTTAAAAATGTTTAAATCGTCATAACTCCTTAACCAAGCGTCTAAACACTATCAAACTTGCAAAATTCAAAATTCTCTAAAAACAAAACTACAAGTCCAAAACTTATAGAAAATACATTTTTGTGCTCTGTGAGTCGATATCCTTCGCATACAATTCAATTGGAGTTGAAAAATTCAAGTTTGGAGAAAATCACTTTTAAAAATGTTTAAATCGTCATAACTCCTTAACCAAGCGTCTAAACACTATCAAACTTGCAAAATTCAAAATTCTCTAAAAACAAAACTACAAGTCCAAAACTTATAGAAAATACATTTTTGTGCTCTGTGAGTCGATATCCTTCGCATACAATTCAATTGGAGTTGAAAAATTCAAGTTTGGAGAAAATCAGTTTTAAAAATGTTTAAATCGTCATAACTCCTTAACCAAGCGTCTAAACACTATCAAACTTGCAAAATTCAAAATTCTCTAAAAACAAAACTACAAGTCCAAAACTTATAGAAAATACATTTTTGTGCTCTGTGAGTCGATATCCTTCGCATACAATTCAATTGGAGTTGAAAAATTCAAGTTTGGAGAAAATCAGTTTTAAAAATGTTTAAATCGTCATAACTCCTTAACCAAGCGTCTAAACACTATCAAACTTGCAAAATTCAAAATTCTCTAAAAACAAAACTACAAGTCCAAAACTTATAGAAAATACATTTTTGTGCTCTGTGAGTCGATATCCTTCGCATACAATTCAATTGGAGTTGAAAAATTCAAGTTTGGAGAAAATCACTTTTAAAAATGTTTAAATCGTCATAACTCCTTAACCAAGCGTCTAAACACTATCAAACTTGCAAAATTCAAAATTCTCTAAAAACAAAACTACAAGTCCAAAACTTATAGAAAATACATTTTTGTGCTCTGTGAGTCGATATCCTTCGCATACAATTCAATTGGAGTTGAAAAATTCAAGTTTGGAGAAAATCAGTTTTAAAAATGTTTAAATCGTCATAACTCCTTAACCAAGCGTCTAAACACTATCAAACTTGCAAAATTCAAAATTCTCTAAAAACAAAACTACAAGTCCAAAACTTATAGAAAATACATTTTTGTGCTCTGTGAGTCGATATCCTTCGCATACAATTCAATTGGAGTTGAAAAATTCAAGTTTGGAGAAAATCACTTTTAAAAATGTTTAAATCGTCATAACTCCTTAACCAAGCGTCTAAACACTATCAAACTTGCAAAATTCAAAATTCTCTAAAAACAAAACTACAAGTCCAAAACTTATAGAAAATACATTTTTGTGCTCTGTGAGTCGATATCCTTCGCATACAATTCAATTGGAGTTGAAAAATTCAAGTTTGGAGAAAATCACTTTTAAAAATGTTTAAATCGTCATAACTCCTTAACCAAGCGTCTAAACACTATCAAACTTGCAAAATTCAAAATTCTCTAAAAACAAAACTACAAGTCCAAAACTTATAGAAAATACATTTTTGTGCTCTGTGAGTCGATATCCTTCGCATACAATTCAATTGGAGTTGAAAAATTCAAGTTTGGAGAAAATCACTTTTAAAAATGTTTAAATCGTCATAACTCCTTAACCAAGCGTCTAAACACTATCAAACTTGCAAAATTCAAAATTCTCTAAAAACAAAACTACAAGTCCAAAACTTATAGAAAATACATTTTTGTGCTCTGTGAGTCGATATCCTTCGCATACAATTCAATTGGAGTTGAAAAATTCAAGTTTGGAGAAAATCACTTTTAAAAATGTTTAAATCGTCATAACTCCTTAACCAAGCGTCTAAACACTATCAAACTTGCAAAATTCAAAATTCTCTAAAAACAAAACTACAAGTCCAAAACTTATAGAAAATACATTTTTGTGCTCTGTGAGTCGATATCCTTCGCATACAATTCAATTGGAGTTGAAAAATTCAAGTTTGGAGAAAATCACTTTTAAAAATGTTTAAATCGTCATAACTCCTTAACCAAGCGTCTAAACACTATCAAACTTGCAAAATTCAAAATTCTCTAAAAACAAAACTACAAGTCCAAAACTTATAGAAAATACATTTTTGTGCTCTGTGAGTCGATATCCTTCGCATACAATTCAATTGGAGTTGAAAAATTCAAGTTTGGAGAAAATCACTTTTAAAAATGTTTAAATCGTCATAACTCCTTAACCAAGCGTCTAAGCACTATCAAACTTGCAAAATTCAAAATTCTCTAAAAACAAAACTACAAGTCCAAAACTTATAGAAAATACATTTTTGTGCTCTGTGAGTCGATATCCTTCGCATACAATTCAATTGGAGTTGAAAAATTCACGTTTGGAGAAAATCACTTTTAAAAATGTTTAAATCGTCATAACTCCTTAACCAAGCGTCTAAACACTATCAAACTTGCAAAATTCAAAATTCTCTAAAAACAAAACTACAAGTCCAAAACTTATAGAAAATACATTTTTGTGCTCTGTGAGTCGATATCCTTCGCATACAATTCAATTGGAGTTGAAAAATTCAAGTTTGGAGAAAATCAGTTTTAAAAATGTTTAAATCGTCATAACTCCTTAACCAAGCGTCTAAACACTATCAAACTTGCAAAATTCAAAATTCTCTCAAAACAAAACTACAAGTCCAAAACTTATAGAAAATACATTTTTGTGCTCTGTGAGTCGATATCCTTCGCATACAATTCAATTGGAGTTGAAAAATTCAAGTTTGGAGAAAATCAGTTTTAAAAATGTTTAAATCGTCATAACTCCTTAACCAAGCGTCTAAACACTATCAAACTTGCAAAATTCAAAATTCTCTAAAAACAAAACTACAAGTCCAAAACTTATAGAAAATACATTTTTGTGCTCTGTGAGTCGATATCCTTCGCATACAATTCAATTGGAGTTGAAAAATTCAAGTTTGGAGAAAATCAGTTTTAAAAATGTTTAAATCGTCATAACTCCTTAACCAAGCGTCTAAACACTATCAAACTTGCAAAATTCAAAATTCTCTAAAAACAAAACTACAAGTCCAAAACTCATAGAAAATACATTTTTGTGCTCTGTGAGTCGATATCCTTCGCATACAATTCAATTGGAGTTGAAAAATTCAAGTTTGGAGAAAATCACTTTTAAAAATGTTTAAATCGTCATAACTCCTTAACCAAGCGTCTAAACACTATCAAACTTGCAAAATTCAAAATTCTCTAAAAACAAAACTACAAGTCCAAAACTTATAGAAAATACATTTTTGTGCTCTGTGAGTCGATATCCTTCGCATACAATTCAATTGGAGTTGAAAAATTCAAGTTTGGAGAAAATCAGTTTTAAAAATGTTTAAATCGTCATAACTCCTTAACCAAGCGTCTAAACACTATCAAACTTGCAAAATTCAAAATTCTCTAAAAACAAAACTACAAGTCCAAAACTTATAGAAAATACATTTTTGTGCTCTGTGAGTCGATATCCTTCGCATACAATTCAATTGGAGTTGAAAAATTCAAGTTTGGAGAAAATCACTTTTAAAAATGTTTAAATCGTCATAACTCCTTAACCAAGCGTCTAAACACTATCAAACTTGCAAAATTCAAAATTCTCTAAAAACAAAACTACAAGTCCAAAACTTATAGAAAATACATTTTTGTGCTCTGTGAGTCGATATCCTTCGCATACAATTCAATTGGAGTTGAAAAATTCAAGTTTGGAGAAAATCAGTTTTAAAAATGTTTAAATCGTCATAACTCCTTAACCAAGCGTCTAAACACTATCAAACTTGCAAAATTCAAAATTCTCTAGAAACAAAACTACAAGTCCAAAACTTATAGAAAATACATTTTTGTGCTCTGTGAGTCGATATCCTTCGCATACAATTCAATTGGAGTTGAAAAATTCAAGTTTGGAGAAAATCACTTTTAAAAATGTTTAAATCGTCATAACTCCTTAACCAAGCGTCTAAACACTATCAAACTTGCAAAATTCAAAATTCTCTAAAAACAAAACTACAAGTCCAAAACTTATAGAAAATACATTTTTGTGCTCTGTGAGTCGATATCCTTCGCATACAATTCAATTGGAGTTGAAAAATTCAAGTTTGGAGAAAATCACTTTTAAAAATGTTTAAATCGTCATAACTCCTTAACCAAGCGTCTAAACACTATCAAACTTGCAAAATTCAAAATTCTCTAAAAACAAAACTACAAGTCCAAAACTTATAGAAAATACATTTTTGTGCTCTGTGAGTCGATATCCTTCGCATACAATTCAATTGGAGTTGAAAAATTCACGTTTGGAGAAAATCAGTTTTAAAAATGTTTAAATCGTCATAACTCCTTAACCAAGCGTCTAAACACTATCAAACTTGCAAAATTCAAAATTCTCTAAAAACAAAACTACAAGTCCAAAACTTATAGAAAATACATTTTTGTGCTCTGTGAGTCGATATCCTTCGCATACAATTCAATTGGAGTTGAAAAATTCAAGTTTGGAGAAAATCAGTTTTAAAAATGTTTAAATCGTCATAACTCCTTAACCAAGCGTCTAAACACTATCAAACTTGCAAAATTCAAAATTCTCTAAAAACAAAACTACAAGTCCAAAACTTATAGAAAATACATTTTTGTGCTCTGTGAGTCGATATCCTTCGCATACAATTCAATTGGAGTTGAAAAATTCAAGTTTGGAGAAAATCACTTTTAAAAATGTTTAAATCGTCATAACTCCTTAACCAAGCGTCTAAACACTATCAAACTTGCAAAATTCAAAATTCTCTAAAAACAAAACTACAAGTCCAAAACTTATAGAAAATACATTTTTGTGCTCTGTGAGTCGATATCCTTCGCATACAATTCAATTGGAGTTGAAAAATTCAAGTTTGGAGAAAATCAGTTTTAAAAATGTTTAAATCGTCATAACTCCTTAACCAAGCGTCTAAACACTATCAAACTTGCAAAATTCAAAATTCTCTAAAAACAAAACTACAAGTCCAAAACTTATAGAAAATACATTTTTGTGCTCTGTGAGTCGATATCCTTCGCATACAATTCAATTGGAGTTGAAAAATTCAAGTTTGGAGAAAATCAGTTTTAAAAATGTTTAAATCGTCATAACTCCTTAACCAAGCGTCTAAACACTATCAAACTTGCAAAATTCAAAATTCTCTAAAAACAAAACTAAAAGTCCAAAACTTATAAAAAATACATTTTTGTGCTCTGTGAGTCGATATCCTTCGCATACAATTCAATTGGAGTTGAAAAATTCAAGTTTGGAGAAAATCAGTTTTAAAAATGTTTAAATCGTCATAACTCCTTAACCAAGCGTCTAAACACTATCAAACTTGCAAAATTCAAAATTCTCTAAAAACAAAACTACAAGTCCAAAACTTATAGAAAATACATTTTTGTGCTCTGTGAGTCGATATCCTTCGCATACAATTCAATTGGAGTTGAAAAATTCAAGTTTGGAGAAAATCAGTTTTAAAAATGTTTAAATCGTCATAACTCCTTAACCAAGCGTCTAAACACTATCAAACTTGCAAAATTCAAAATTCTCTAAAAACAAAACTACAAGTCCAAAACTTATAGAAAATACATTTTTGTGCTCTGTGAGTCGATATCCTTCGCATACAATTCAATTGGAGTTGAAAAATTCAAGTTTGGAGAAAATCAGTTTTAAAAATGTTTAAATCGTCATAACTCCTTAACCAAGCGTCTAAACACTATCAAACTTGCAAAATTCAAAATTCTCTAAAAACAAAACTACAAGTCCAAAACTTATAGAAAATACATTTTTGTGCTCTGTGAGTCGATATCCTTCGCATACAATTCAATTGGAGTTGAAAAATTCAAGTTTGGAGAAAATCAGTTTTAAAAATGTTTAAATCGTCATAACTCCTTAACCAAGCGTCTAAACACTATCAAACTTGCAAAATTCAAAATTCTCTAAAAACAAAACTACAAGTCCAAAACTTATAGAAAATACATTTTTGTGCTCTGTGAGTCGATATCCTTCGCATACAATTCAATTGGAGTTGAAAAATTCAAGTTTGGAGAAAATCACTTTTAAAAATGTTTAAATCGTCATAACTCCTTAACCAAGCGTCTAAACACTATCAAACTTGCAAAATTCAAAATTCTCTAAAAACAAAACTACAAGTCCAAAACTTATAGAAAATACATTTTTGTGCTCTGTGAGTCGATATCCTTCGCATACAATTCAATTGGAGTTGAAAAATTCAAGTTTGGAGAAAATCAGTTTTAAAAATGTTTAAATCGTCATAACTCCTTAACCAAGCGTCTAAACACTATCAAACTTGCAAAATTCAAAATTCTCTAAAAACAAAACTACAAGTCCAAAACTTATAGAAAATACATTTTTGTGCTCTGTGAGTCGATATCCTTCGCATACAATTCAATTGGAGTTGAAAAATTCAAGTTTGGAGAAAATCAGTTTTAAAAATGTTTAAATCGTCATAACTCCTTAACCAAGCGTCTAAACACTATCAAACTTGCAAAATTCAAAATTCTCTAAAAACAAAACTACAAGTCCAAAACTTATAGAAAATACATTTTTGTGCTCTGTGAGTCGATATCCTTCGCATACAATTCAATTGGAGTTGAAAAATTCAAGTTTGGAGAAAATCACTTTTAAAAATGTTTAAATCGTCATAACTCCTTAACCAAGCGTCTAAACACTATCAAACTTGCAAAATTCAAAATTCTCTAAAAACAAAACTACAAGTCCAAAACTTATAGAAAATACATTTTTGTGCTCTGTGAGTCGATATCCTTCGCATACAATTCAATTGGAGTTGAAAAATTCAAGTTTGGAGAAAATCACTTTTAAAAATGTTTAAATCGTCATAACTCCTTAACCAAGCGTCTAAACACTATCAAACTTGCAAAATTCAAAATTCTCTAAAAACAAAACTACAAGTCCAAAACTTATAGAAAATACATTTTTGTGCTCTGTGAGTCGATATCCTTCGCATACAATTCAATTGGAGTTGAAAAATTCAAGTTTGGAGAAAATCAGTTTTAAAAATGTTTAAATCGTCATAACTCCTTAACCAAGCGTCTAAACACTATCAAACTTGCAAAATTCAAAATTCTCTAAAAACAAAACTACAAGTCCAAAACTTATAGAAAATACATTTTTGTGCTCTGTGAGTCGATATCCTTCGCATACAATTCAATTGGAGTTGAAAAATTCAAGTTTGGAGAAAATCACTTTTAAAAATGTTTAAATCGTCATAACTCCTTAACCAAGCGTCTAAACACTATCAAACTTGCAAAATTCAAAATTCTCTAAAAACAAAACTACAAGTCCAAAACTTATAGAAAATACATTTTTGTGCTCTGTGAGTCGATATCCTTCGCATACAATTCAATTGGAGTTGAAAAATTCAAGTTTGGAGAAAATCAGTTTTAAAAATGTTTAAATCGTCATCACTCCTTAACCAAGCGTCTAAACACTATCAAACTTGCAAAATTCAAAATTCTCTAAAAACAAAACTACAAGTCCAAAACTTATAGAAAATACATTTTTGTGCTCTGTGAGTCGATATCCTTCGCATACAATTCAATTGGAGTTGAACAATTCAAGTTTGGAGAAAATCACTTTTAAAAATGTTTAAATCGTCATAACTCCTTAACCAAGCGTCTAAACACTATCAAACTTGCAAAATTCAAAATTCTCTAAAAACAAAACTACAAGTCCAAAACTTATAGAAAATACATTTTTGTGCTCTGTGAGTCGATATCCTTCGCATACAATTCAATTGGAGTTGAAAAATTCAAGTTTGGAGAAAATCAGTTTTAAAAATGTTTAAATCGTCATAACTCCTTAACCAAGCGTCTAAACACTATCAAACTTGCAAAATTCAAAATTCTCTAAAAACAAAACTACAAGTCAAAAACTTATAGAAAATACATTTTTGTGCTCTGTGAGTCGATATCCTTCGCATACAATTCAATTGGAGTTGAAAAATTCAAGTTTGGAGAAAATCAGTTTTAAAAATGTTTAAATCGTCATAACTCCTTAACCAAGCGTCTAAACACTATCAAACTTGCAAAATTCAAAATTCTCTAAAAACAAAACTACAAGTCCAAAACTTATAGAAAATACATTTTTGTGCTCTGTGAGTCGATATCCTTCGCATACAATTCAATTGGAGTTGAAAAATTCAAGTTTGGAGAAAATCACTTTTAAAAATGTTTAAATCGTCATAACTCCTTAACCAAGCGTCTAAACACTATCAAACTTGCAAAATTCAAAATTCTCTAAAAACAAAACTACAAGTCCAAAACTTATAGAAAATACATTTTTGTGCTCTGTGAGTCGATATCCTTCGCATACAATTCAATTGGAGTTGAAAAATTCAAGTTTGGAGAAAATCAGTTTTAAAAATGTTTAAATCGTCATAACTCCTTAACCAAGCGTCTAAACACTATCAAACTTGCAAAATTCAAAATTCTCTAAAAACAAAACTACAAGTCCAAAACTTATAGAAAATACATTTTTGTGCTCTGTGAGTCGATATCCTTCGCATACAATTCAATTGGAGTTGAAAAATTCAAGTTTGGAGAAAATCAGTTTTAAAAATGTTTAAATCGTCATAACTCCTTAACCAAGCGTCTAAACACTATCAAACTTGCAAAATTCAAAATTCTCTAAAAACAAAACTACAAGTCCAAAACTTATAGAAAATACATTTTTGTGCTCTGTGAGTCGATATCCTTCGCATACAATTCAATTGGAGTTGAAAAATTCAAGTTTGGAGAAAATCACTTTTAAAAATGTTTAAATCGTCATAACTCCTTAACCAAGCGTCTAAACACTATCAAACTTGCAAAATTCAAAATTCTCTAAAAACAAAACTACAAGTCCAAAACTTATAGAAAATACATTTTTGTGCTCTGTGAGTCGATATCCTTCGCATACAATTCAATTGGAGTTGAAAAATTCAAGTTTGGAGAAAATCACTTTTAAAAATGTTTAAATCGTCATAACTCCTTAACCAAGCGTCTAAACACTATCAAACTTGCAAAATTCAAAATTCTCTAAAAACAAAACTACAAGTCCAAAACTTATAGAAAATACATTTTTGTGCTCTGTGAGTCGATATCCTTCGCATACAATTCAATTGGAGTTGAAAAATTCAAGTTTGGAGAAAATCAGTTTTAAAAATGTTTAAATCGTCATAACTCCTTAACCAAGCGTCTAAACACTATCAAACTTGCAAAATTCAAAATTCTCTAAAAACAAAACTACAAGTCCAAAACTTATAGAAAATACATTTTTGTGCTCTGTGAGTCGATATCCTTCGCATACAATTCAATTGGAGTTGAAAAATTCAAGTTTGGAGAAAATCACTTTTAAAAATGTTTAAATCGTCATAACTCCTTAACCAAGCGTCTAAACACTATCAAACTTGCAAAATTCAAAATTCTCTAAAAACAAAACTACAAGTCCAAAACTTATAGAAAATACATTTTTGTGCTCTGTGAGTCGATATCCTTCGCATACAATTCAATTGGAGTTGAAAAATTCAAGTTTGGAGAAAATCAGTTTTAAAAATGTTTAAATCGTCATAACTCCTTAACCAAGCGTCTAAACACTATCAAACTTGCAAAATTCAAAATTCTCTAAAAACAAAACTACAAGTCCAAAACTTATAGAAAATACATTTTTGTGCTCTGTGAGTCGATATCCTTCGCATACAATTCAATTGGAGTTGAAAAATTCAAGTTTGGAGAAAATCAGTTTTAAAAATGTTTAAATCGTCATAACTCCTTAACCAAGCGTCTAAACACTATCAAACTTGCAAAATTCAAAATTCTCTAAAAACAAAACTACAAGTCCAAAACTTATAGAAAATACATTTTTGTGCTCTGTGAGTCGATATCCTTCGCATACAATTCAATTGGAGTTGAAAAATTCAAGTTTGGAGAAAATCAGTTTTAAAAATGTTTAAATCGTCATAACTCCTTAACCAAGCGTCTAAACACTATCAAACTTGCAAAATTCAAAATTCTCTAAAAACAAAACTACAAGTCCAAAACTTATAGAAAATACATTTTTGTGCTCTGTGAGTCGATATCCTTCGCATACAATTCAATTGGAGTTGAAAAATTCAAGTTTGGAGAAAATCACTTTTAAAAATGTTTAAATCGTCATAACTCCTTAACCAAGCGTCTAAACACTATCAAACTTGCAAAATTCAAAATTCTCTAAAAACAAAACTACAAGTCCAAAACTTATAGAAAATACATTTTTGTGCTCTGTGAGTCGATATCCTTCGCATACAATTCAATTGGAGTTGAAAAATTCAAGTTTGGAGAAAATCAGTTTTAAAAATGTTTAAATCGTCATAACTCCTTAACCAAGCGTCTAAACACTATCAAACTTGCAAAATTCAAAATTCTCTAAAAACAAAACTACAAGTCCAAAACTTATAGAAAATACATTTTTGTGCTCTGTGAGTCGATATCCTTCGCATACAATTCAATTGGAGTTGAAAAATTCAAGTTTGGAGAAAATCACTTTTAAAAATGTTTAAATCGTCATAACTCCTTAACCAAGCGTCTAAACACTATCAAACTTGCAAAATTCAAAATTCTCTAAAAACAAAACTACAAGTCCAAAACTTATAGAAAATACATTTTTGTGCTCTGTGAGTCGATATCCTTCGCATACAATTCAATTGGAGTTGAAAAATTCAAGTTTGGAGAAAATCAGTTTTAAAAATGTTTAAATCGTCATAACTCCTTAACCAAGCGTCTAAACACTATCAAACTTGCAAAATTCAAAATTCTCTAAAAACAAAACTACAAGTCCAAAACTTATAGAAAATACATTTTTGTGCTCTGTGAGTCGATATCCTTCGCATACAATTCAATTGGAGTTGAAAAATTCAAGTTTGGAGAAAATCACTTTTAAAAATGTTTAAATCGTCATAACTCCTTAACCAAGCGTCTAAACACTATCAAACTTGCAAAATTCAAAATTCTCTAAAAACAAAACTACAAGTCCAAAACTTATAGAAAATACATTTTTGTGCTCTGTGAGTCGATATCCTTCGCATACAATTCAATTGGAGTTGAAAAATTCAAGTTTGGAGAAAATCAGTTTTAAAAATGTTTAAATCGTCATAACTCCTTAACCAAGCGTCTAAACACTATCAAACTTGCAAAATTCAAATTTCTCTAAAAACAAAACTACAAGTCCAAAACTTATAGAAAATACATTTTTATGCTCTGTGAGTCGATATCCTTCGCATACAATTCAATTGGAGTTGAAAAATTCAAGTTTGGAGAAAATCACTTTTAAAAATGTTTAAATCGTCATAACTCCTTAACCAAGCGTCTAAACACTATCAAACTTGCAAAATTCAAAATTCTCTAAAAACAAAACTACAAGTCCAAAACTTATAGAAAATACATTTTTGTGCTCTGTGAGTCGATATCCTTCGCATACAATTCAATTGGAGTCGAAAAATTCACGTTTGGAGAAAATCACTTTTAAAAATGTTTAAATCGTCATAACTCCTTAACCAAGCTTCTAAACACTATCAAACTTGCAAAATTCAAAATTCTCTAAAAACAAAACTACAAGTCCAAAACTTATAGAAAATACATTTTTGTGCTCTGTGAGTCGATATCCTTCGCATACAATTCAATTGGAGTTGAAAAATTCAAGTTTGGAGAAAATCACTTTTAAAAATGTTTAAATCGTCATAACTCCTTAACCAAGCGTCTAAACACTATCAAACTTGCAAAATTCAAAATTCTCTAAAAACAAAACTACAAGTCCAAAACTTATAGAAAATACATTTTTGTGCTCTGTGAGTCGATATCCTTCGCATACAATTCAATTGGAGTTGAAAAATTCAAGTTTGGAGAAAATCAGTTTTAAAAATGTTTAAATCGTCATAACTCCTTAACCAAGCGTCTAAACACTATCAAACTTGCAAAATTCAAAATTCTCTAAAAACAAAACTACAAGTCCAAAACTTATAGAAAATACATTTTTGTGCTCTGTGAGTCGATATCCTTCGCATACAATTCAATTGGAGTTGAAAAATTCAAGTTTGGAGAAAATCACTTTTAAAAATGTTTAAATCGTCATAACTCCTTAACCAAGCGTCTAAACACTATCAAACTTGCAAAATTCAAAATTCCCTAAAAACAAAACTACAAGTCCAAAACTTATAGAAAATACATTTTTGTGCTCTGTGAGTCGATATCCTTCGCATACAATTCAATTGGAGTTGAAAAATTCAAGTTTGGAGAAAATCACTTTTAAAAATGTTTAAATCGTCATAACTCCTTAACCAAGCGTCTAAACACTATCAAACTTGCAAAATTCAAAATTCTCTAAAAACAAAACTACAAGTCCAAAACTTATAGAAAATACATTTTTGTGCTCTGTGAGTCGATATCCTTCGCATACAATTCAATTGGAGTTGAAAAATTCAAGTTTGGAGAAAATCACTTTTAAAAATGTTTAAATCGTCATAACTCCTTAACCAAGCGTCTAAACACTATCAAACTTGCAAAATTCAAAATTCTCTAAAAACAAAACTACAAGTCCAAAACTTATAGAAAATACATTTTTGTGCTCTGTGAGTCGATATCCTTCGCATACAATTCAATTGGAGTTGAAAAATTCAAGTTTGGAGAAAATCAGTTTTAAAAATGTTTAAATCGTCATAGCTCCTTAACCAAGCGTCTAAACACTATCAAACTTGCAAAATTCAAAATTCTCTAAAAACAAAACTACAAGTCCAAAACTTATAGAAAATACATTTTTGTGCTCTGTGAGTCGATATCCTTCGCATACAATTCAATTGGAGTTGAAAAATTCAAGTTTGGAGAAAATCACTTTTAAAAATGTTTAAATCGTCATAACTCCTTAACCAAGCGTCTAAACACTATCAAACTTGCAAAATTCAAATTTCTCTAAAAACAAAACTACAAGTCCAAAACTTATAGAAAATACATTTTTGTGCTCTGTGAGTCGATATCCTTCGCATACAATTCAATTGGAGTTGAAAAATTCAAGTTTGGAGAAAATCAGTTTTAAAAATGTTTAAATCGTCATAACTCCTTAACCAAGCGCCTAAACACTATCAAACTTGCAAAATTCAAAATTCTCTAAAAACAAAACTACAAGTCCAAAACTTATAGAAAATACATTTTTATGCTCTGTGAGTCGATATCCTTCGCATACAATTCAATTGGAGTTGAAAAATTCAAGTTTGGAGAAAATCACTTTTAAAAATGTTTAAATCGTCATAACTCCTTAACCAAGCGTCTAAACACTATCAAACTTGCAAAATTCAAATTTCTCTAAAAACAAAACTACAAGTCCAAAACTTATAGAAAATACATTTTTATGCTCTGTGAGTCGATATCCTTCGCATACAATTCAATTGGAGTTGAAAAATTCAAGTTTGGAGAAAATCAGTTTTAAAAATGTTTAAATCGTCATAACTCCTTAACCAAGCGCCTAAACACTATCAAACTTGCAAAATTCAAAATTCTCTAAAAACAAAACTTCAAGTCCAAAACTTATAGAAAATACATTTTTATGCTCTGTGAGTCGATATCCTTCGCATACAATTCAATTGGAGTTGAAAAATTCAAGTTTGGAGAAAATCACTTTTAAAAATGTTTAAATCGTCATAACTCCTTAACCAAGCGTCTAAACACTATCAAACTTGCAAAATTCAAATTTCTCTAAAAACAAAACTACAAGTCCAAAACTTATAGAAAATACATTTTTATGCTCTGTGAGTCGATATCCTTCGCATACAATTCAATTGGAGTTGAAAAATTCAAGTTTGGAGAAAATCACTTTTAAAAATGTTTAAATCGTCATAACTCCTTAACCAAGCGTCTAAACACTATCAAACTTGCAAAATTCAAATTTCTCTAAAAACAAAACTACAAGTCCAAAACTTATAGAAAATACATTTTTATGCTCTGTGAGTCGATATCCTTCGCATACAATTCAATTGGAGTTGAAAAATTCAAGTTTGGAGAAAATCAGTTTTAAAAATGTTTAAATCGTCATAACTCCTTAACCAAGCGCCTAAACACTATCAAACTTGCAAAATTCAAAATTCTCTAAAAACAAAACTTCAAGTCCAAAACTTATAGAAAATACATTTTTGTGCTCTGTGAGTCGATATCCTTCGCATACAATTCAATTGGAGTTGAAAAATTCAAGTTTGGAGAAAATCACTTTTAAAAATGTTTAAATCGTCATAACTCCTTAACCAAGCGTCTAAACACTATCAAACTTGCAAAATTCAAATTTCTCTAAAAACAAAACTACAAGTCCAAAACTTATAGAAAATACATTTTTATGCTCTGTGAGTCGATATCCTTCGCATACAATTCAATTGGAGTTGAAAAATTCAAGTTTGGAGAAAATCACTTTTAAAAATGTTTAAATCGTCATAACTCCTTAACCAAGCGTCTAAACACTATCAAACTTGCAAAATTCAAATTTCTCTAAAAACAAAACTACAAGTCCAAAACTTATAGAAAATACATTTTTATGCTCTGTGAGTCGATATCCTTCGCATACAATTCAATTGGAGTTGAAAAATTCAAGTTTGGAGAAAATCAGTTTTAAAAATGTTTAAATCGTCATAACTCCTTAACCAAGCGCCTAAACACTATCAAACTTGCAAAATTCAAAATTCTCTAAAAACAAAACTTCAAGTCCAAAACTTATAGAAAATACATTTTTGTGCTCTGTGAGTCGATATCCTTCGCATACAATTCAATTGGAGTTGAAAAATTCAAGTTTGGAGAAAATCACTTTTAAAAATGTTTAAATCGTCATAACTCCTTAACCAAGGCGTCTAAACACTATCAAACTTGCAAAATTCAAAATTCTCTAAAAACAAAACTACAAGTCCAAAACTTATAGAAAATACATTTTTGTGCTCTGTGAGTCGATATCCTTCGCATACAATTCAATTGGAGTTGAAAAATTCAAGTTTGGAGAAAATCACTTTTAAAAATGTTTAAATCGTCATAACTCCTTAACCAAGCGTCTAAACACTATCAAACTTGCAAAATTCAAAATTCTCTAAAAACAAAACTACAAGTCCAAAACTTATAGAAAATACATTTTTGTGCTCTGTGAGTCGATATCCTTCGCATACAATTCAATTGGAGTTGAAAAATTCAAGTTTGGAGAAAATCACTTTTAAAAATGTTTAAATCGTCATAACTCCTTAACCAAGCGTCTAAACACTATCAAACTTGCAAAATTCAAATTTCTCTAAAAACAAAACTACAAGTCCAAAACTTATAGAAAATACATTTTTATGCTCTGTGAGTCGATATCCTTCGCATACAATTCAATTGGAGTTGAAAAATTCAAGTTTGGAGAAAATCAGTTTTAAAAATGTTTAAATCGTCATAACTCCTTAACCAAGCGCCTAAACACTATCAAACTTGCAAAATTCAAAATTCTCTGAAAAACAAAACTTCAAGTCCAAAACTTATAGAAAATACATTTTTTGTGCTCTGTGAGTCGATATCCTTCGCATACAATTCAATTGGAGTTGAAAAATTCAAGTTTGGAGAAAATCACTTTTAAAAATGTTTAAATCGTCATAACTCCTTAACCAAGCGTCTAAACACTATCAAACTTGCAAAATTCAAATTTCTCTAAAAACAAAACTACAAGTCCAAAACTTATAGAAAATACATTTTTATGCTCTGTGAGTCGATATCCTTCGCATACAATTCAATTGGAGTTTGAAAAATTCAAGTTTGGAGAAAATCACTTTTAAAAATGTTTAAATCGTCATAACTCCTTAACCAAGCGTCTAAACACTATCAAACTTGCAAAATTCAAATTTCTCTAAAAACAAAACTACAAGTCCAAAACTTATAGAAATACATTTTTATGCTCTGTGAGTCGATATCCTTCGCATACAATTCAATTGGAGTTGAAAAATTCAAGTTTGGAGAAAATCAGTTTTAAAAATGTTTAAATCGTCATAACTCCTTAACCAAGCGCCTAAACACTATCAAACTTGCAAAATTCAAAATTCTCTAAAAACAAAACTTCAAGTCCAAAACTTATAGAAAATACATTTTTGTGCTCTGTGAGTCGATATCCTTCGCATACAATTCAATTGGAGTTGAAAAATTCAAGTTTGGAGAAAATCACTTTTAAAAATGTTTAAATCGTCATAACTCCTTAACCAAGCGTCTAAACACTATCAAACTTGCAAAATTCAAAATTCTCTAAAAACAAAACTACAAGTCCAAAACTTATAGAAAATACATTTTTGTGCTCTGTGAGTCGATATCCTTCGCATACAATTCAATTGGAGTTGAAAAATTCAAGTTTGGAGAAAATCACTTTAAAAATGTTTAAATCGTCATAACTCCTTAACCAAGCGTCTAAACACTATCAAACTTGCAAAATTCAAAATTCTCTAAAAACAAAACTACAAGTCCAAAACTTATAGAAAATACATTTTTGTGCTCTGTGAGTCGATATCCTTCGCATACAATTCAATTGGAGTTGAAAAATTCAAGTTTGGAGAAAATCACTTTTAAAAATGTTTAAATCGCTTTTAAAAATGTTTAAATCGTTATAACTCCTTAACCAAGCGTCTAAACACTATCAAACTTGCAAAATTCAAAATTCTCTAAAAACAAAACTACAAGTCCAAAACTTATAGAAAATACATTTTTATGCTCTGTGAGTCGATATCCTTCGCATACAATTCAATTGGAGTTGAAAAATTCAAGTTTGGAGAAAATCACTTTTAAAAATGTTTAAATCGTCATAACTCCCTAACCAAGCGTCTAAACACTATCAAACTTGCAAAATTCAAAATTCTCTAAAAACAAAACTACAAGTCCAAAACTTATAGAAAATACATTTTTGTGCTCTGTGAGTCGATATCCTTCGCATACAATTCAATTGGAGTTGAAAAATTCAAGTTTGGAGAAAATCAGTTTTGAAAATGTTTAAATCGTCATAACTCCTTAACCAAGCGTCTAAACACTATCAAACTTGCAAAATTCAAAATTCTCTAAAAACAAAACTACAAGTCCAAAACTTATAGAAAATACATTTTTGTGCTCTGTGAGTCGATATCCTTCGCATACAATTCAATTGGAGTTGAAAAATTCAAGTTTGGAGAAAATCAGTTTTAAAAATGTTTAAATCGTCATAGCTCCTTAACCAAGCGTCTAAACACTATCAAACTTGCAAAATTCAAAATTCTCTAAAAACAAAACTACAAGTCCAAAACTTATAGAAAATACATTTTTGTGCTCTGTGAGTCGATATCCTTCGCATACAATTCAATTGGAGTTGAAAAATTCAAGTTTGGAGAAAATCACTTTTAAAAATGTTTAAATCGTCATAACTCCTTAACCAAGCGTCTAAACACTATCAAACTTGCAAAATTCAAATTTCTCTAAAAACAAAACTACAAGTCCAAAACTTATAGAAAATACATTTTTATGCTCTGTGAGTCGATATCGTTGAAAAATTCAAGTTTGGAGAAAATCACTTTTAAAAATGTTTAAATCGTCATAACTCCTTAACCAAGCGTCTAAACACTATCAAACTTGCAAAATTCAAAATTCTCTAAAAACAAAACTACAAGTCCAAAACTTATAGAAAATACATTTTTGTGCTCTGTGAGTCGATATCCTTCGCATACAATTCAATTGGAGTCGAAAAATTCACGTTTGGAGATAATCACTTTTAAAAATGTTTAAATCGTCATAACTCCTTAACCAAGCGTCTAAACACTATCAAACTTGCAAAATTCAAAATTCTCTAAAAACAAAACTACAAGTCCAAAACTTATAGAAAATACATTTTTGTGCTCTGTGAGTCGATATAATTCGCATACAATTCAATTGGAGTTGAAAAATTCAAGTTTGGAGAAAATCACTTTTAAAAATGTTTAAATCGTCATAACTCCTTAACCAAGCGTCTAAACACTATGAAACTTGCAAAATTCAAAATTCTCTAAAAACAAAACTACAAGTCCAAAACTTATAGAAAATACATTTTTGTGCTCTGTGAGTCGATATCCTTCGCATACAATTCAATTGGAGTTGAAAAATTCAAGTTTGGAGAAAATCACTTTTAAAAATGTTTAAATCGTCATAACTCCTTAACCAAGCGTCTAAACACTATCAAACTTGCAAAATTCAAAATTCTCTAAAAACAAAACTACAAGTCCAAAACTTATAGAAAATACATTTTTGTGCTCTGTGAGTCGATATCCTTCGCATACAATTCAATTGGAGTCGAAAAATTCACGTTTGGAGAAAATCACTTTTAAAAATGTTTAAATCGTCATAACTCCTTAACCAAGCGTCTAAACACTATCAAACTTGCAAAATTCAAAATTCTCTA
This sequence comes from Episyrphus balteatus, assembly GCF_945859705.1. Classification (NCBI taxonomy): domain Eukaryota; kingdom Metazoa; phylum Arthropoda; class Insecta; order Diptera; family Syrphidae; genus Episyrphus; species Episyrphus balteatus. Next base: position 124,782,443 of record NC_079136.1, read on the forward strand.
AAAACAAAACTACAAGTCCAAAACTTATAGAAAATACATTTTTGTGCTCTGTGAGTCGATATAATTCGCATACAATTCAATTGGAGTTGAAAAATTCAAGTTTGGAGAAAATCACTTTTAAAAATGTTTAAATCGTCATAACTCCTTAACCAAGCGTCTAAACACTATGAAACTTGCAAAATTCAAAATTCTCTAAAAACAAAACTACAAGTCCAAAACTTATAGAAAATACATTTTTGTGCTCTGTGAGTCGATATCCTTCGCATACAATTCAATTGGAGTTGAAAAATTCAAGTTTGGAGAAAATCACTTTAAAAATGTTTAAATCGTCATAACTCCTTAACCAAGCGTCTAAACACTATCAAACTTGCAAAATTCAAATTTCTCTAAAAACAAAACTACAAGTCCAAAACTTATAGAAAATACATTTTTATGCTCTGTGAGTCGATATCCTTCGCATACAATTCAATTGGAGTTGAAAAATTCAAGTTTGGAGAAAATCACTTTTAAAAATGTTTAAATCGTCATAACTCCTTAACCAAGCGTCTAAACACTATCAAACTTGCAAAATTCAAAATTCTCTAAAAACAAAACTACAAGTCCAAAACTTATAGAAAATACATTTTTGTGCTCTGTGAGTCGATATCCTTCGCATACAATTCAATTGGAGTCGAAAAATTCACGTTTGGAGAAAATCACTTTTAAAAATGTTTAAATCGTCATAACTCCTTAACCAAGCTTCTAAACACTATCAAACTTGCAAAATTCAAAATTCTCTAAAAACAAAACTACAAGTCCAAAACTTATAGAAAATACATTTTTGTGCTCTGTGAGTCGATATCCTTCGCATACAATTCAATTGGAGTTGAAAAATTCAAGTTTGGAGAAAATCACTTTTAAAAATGTTTAAATCGTCATAACTCCTTAACCAAGCGTCTAAACACTATCAAACTTGCAAAATTCAAAATTCTCTAAAAACAAAACTACAAGTCCAAAACTTATAGAAAATACATTTTTGTGCTCTGTGAATCGATATCCTTCGCATACAATTCAATTGGAGTTGAAAAATTCAAGTTTGGAGAAAATCAGTTTTAAAAATGTTTAAATCGTCATATCTCCTTAACCAAGCGTCTAAACACTATCAAGCTTGCAAAATTCAAAATTCTCTAAAAACAAAACTACAAGTCCAAAACTTATAGAAAATACATTTTTGTGCTCTGTGAGTCGATATCCTTCGCATACAATTCAATTGGAGTTGAAAAAATTCAAGTTTGGAGAAAATCACTTTTAAAAATGTTTAAATCGTCATAACTCCTTAACCAAGCGTCTAAACACTATCAAACTTGCAAAATTCAAAATTCTCTAAAAACAAAACTACAAGTCCAAAACTTATAGAAAATACATTTTTGTGCTCTGTGAGTCGATATCCTTCGCATACAATTCAATTGGAGTTGAAAAATTCAAGTTTGGAGAAAATCATTTTAAAAATGTTTAAATCGTCATAACTCCTTAACCAAGCGTCTAAACACTATCAAACTTGCAAAATTCAAAATTCTCTAAAAACAAAACTACAAGTCCAAAACTTATAGAAAATACATTTTTGTGCTCTGTGAGTCGATATTTTTCGCATACAATTCAATTGGAGTTGAAAAATTCAAGTTTGGAGAAAATCACTTTTAAAAATGTTTAAATCGTCATAACTCCTTAACCAAGCGTCTAAACACTATCAAACTTGCAAAATTCAAAATTCTCTAAAAACAAAACTACAAGTCCAAAACTTATAGAAAATACATTTTTGTGCTCTGTGAGTCGATATCCTTCGCATACAATTCAATTGGAGTTGAAAAATTCAAGTTTGGAGAAAATCACTTTTAAAAATGTTTAAATCGTCATAACTCCTTAACCAAGCGTCTAAACACTATCAAACTTGCAAAATTCAAAATTCTCTAAAAACAAAACTACAAGTCCAAAACTTATAGAAAATACATTTTTGTGCTCTGTGAGTCGATATCCTTCGCATACAATTCAATTGGAGTTGAAAAATTCAAGTTTGGAGAAAATCACTTTTAAAAATGTTTAAATCGTCATAACTCCTTAACCAAGCGTCTAAACACTATCAAACTTGCAAAATTCAAAATTCTCTAAAAACAAAACTACAAGTCCAAAACTTATAGAAAATACATTTTTGTGCTCTGTGAGTCGATATCCTTCGCATACAATTCAATTGGAGTTGAAAAATTCAAGTTTGGAGAAAATCACTTTTAAAAATGTTTAAATCGTCATAACTCCTTAACCAAGCGTCTAAACACTATCAAACTTGCAAAATTCAAAATTCTCTAAAAACAAAACTACAAGTCCAAAACTTATAGAAAATACATTTTTGTGCTCTGTGAGTCGATATCCTTCGCATACAATTCAATTGGAGTTGAAAAATTCAAGTTTGGAGAAAATCACTTTTAAAAATGTTTAAATCGTCATAACTCCTTAACCAAGCGTCTAAACACTATCAAACTTGCAAAATTCAAAATTCTCTAAAAACAAAACTACAAGTCCAAAACTTATAGAAAATACATTCTTGTGCTCTGTGAGTCGATATAATTCGCATACAATTCAATTGGAGTTGAAAAATTCAAGTTTGGAGAAAATCACTTTTAAAAATGTTTAAATCGTCATAACTCCTTAACCAAGCGTCTAAACACTATGAAACTTGCAAAATTCAAAATTCTCTAAAAACAAAACTACAAGTCCAAAACTTATAGAAAATACATTTTTGTGCTCTGTGAGTCGATATCCTTCGCATACAACTCAATTGGAGTCGAAAAATTCACGTTTGGAGAAAATCACTTTTAAAAATGTTTAAATCGTCATAACTCCTTAACCAAGCGTCTAAACACTATCAAACTTGCAAAATTCAAAATTCTCTAAAAACAAAACTACAAGTCCAAAACTTATAGAAAATACATTTTTGTGCTCTGTGAGTCGATATCCTTCGCATACAATTCAATTGGAGTTGAAAAATTCAAGTTTGGAGAAAATCACTTTTAAAAATGTTTAAATCGTCATAACTCCTTAACCAAGCGTCTAAACATTATCAAACTTGCAAAATTCAAAATTCTCTAAAAACAAAACTACAAGTCCAAAACTTATAGAAAATACATTTTTGTGCTCTGTGAGTCGATATCCTTCGCATACAATTCAATTGGAGTTGAAAAATTCAAGTTTGGAGAAAATCACTTTTAAAAATGTTTAAATCGTCATAACTCCTTAACCAAGCGTCTAAACACTATCAAACTTGCAAAATTCAAAATTCTCTAAAAACAAAACTACAAGTCCAAAACTTATAGAAAATACATTTTTGTGCTCTGTGAGTCGATACCCTTCGCATACAATTCAATTGGAGTCGAAAAATTCACGTTTGGAGAAAATCACTTTTAAAAATGTTTAAATCGTCATAACTCCTTAACCAAGCGTCTAAACACTATCAAACTTGCAAAATTCAAATTTCTCTAAAAACAAAACTACAAGTCCAAAACTTATAGAAAATACATTTTTGTGCTCTGTGAGTCGATATCCTTCGCATACAATTCAATTGGAGTTGAAAAATTCAAGTTTGGAGAAAATCAGTTTTAAAAATGTTTAAATCGTCATAACTCCTTAACCAAGCGTCTAAACACTATCAAACTTGCAAAATTCAAAATTCTCTAAAAACAAAACTACAAGTCCAAAACTTATAGAAAATACATTTTTGTGCTCTGTGAGTCGATATCCTTCGCATACAATTCAATTGGAGTTGAAAAATTCAAGTTTGGAGAAAATCACTTTTAAAAATGTTTAAATCGTCATAACTCCTTAACCAAGCGTCTAAACACTATCAAACTTGCAAAATTCAAAATTCTCTAAAAACAAAACTACAAGTCCAAAACTTATAGAAAATACATTTTTGTGCTCTGTGAGTCGATATCCTTCGCATACAATTCAATTGGAGTTGAAAAATTCAAGTTTGGAGAAAATCACTTTTAAAAATGTTTAAATCGTCATAACTCCTTAACCAAGCGTCTAAACACTATCAAACTTGCAAAATTCAAAATTCTCTAAAAACAAAACTACAAGTCCAAAACTTATAGAAAATACATTTTTGTGCTCTGTGAGTCGATATCCTTCGCATACAATTCAATTGGAGTTGAAAAATTCAAGTTTGGAGAAAATCAGTTTTAAAAATGTTTAAATCGTCATAACTCCTTAACCCTTAACTATAGTGGTGAAAATTTGTGGTGTTTTGAAATGATAAAATAAAATACAAAATTGAATTTTTTTATAAATTTTGTTTTTAAGCATCAAAAGATAACAATTTAAAAAAAAATAAAAAAATAAAAAAAAAAAAGAGAAAATTCATTTTCAACGGTTTTTATTAACTTTTTAAAAGTTGATGTGGGTCCCCTGGACCCACCACTATAGTTAAGGGTTAACCAAGCGTCTAAACACTATCAAACTTGCAAAATTCAAAATTCTCTAAAAACAAAACTACAAGTCCAAAACTTATAGAAAATACATTTTTGTGCTCTGTGAGTCGATATCCTTCGCATACAATTCAATTGGAGTTGAAAAATTCAAGTTTGGAGAAAATCAGTTTTAAAAATGTTTAAATCGTCATAACTCCTTAACCAAGCGTCTAAACACTATCAAACTTGCAAAATTCAAAATTCTCTAAAAACAAAACTACAAGTCCAAAACTTATAGAAAATACATTTTTGTGCTCTGTGAGTCGATATCCTTCGCATACAATTCAATTGGAGTTGAAAAATTCAAGTTTGGAGAAAATCAGTTTTAAAAATGTTTAAATCGTCATAACTCCTTAACCAAGCGTCTAAACACTATCAAACTTGCAAAATTCAAAATTCTCTAAAAACAAAACTACAAGTCCAAAACTTATAGAAAATACATTTTTGTGCTCTGGGAGTCGATATCCTTCGCATACAATTCAATTGGAGTTGAAAAATTCACGTTTGGAGAAAATGACTTTTAAAAATGTTTAAATCGTCATAACTCCTTAACCAAGCGTCTGAACACTATCAAACTTGCAAAATTCAAAATTCTCTAAAAACAAAACTACAAGTCCAAAACTTATAGAAAATACATTTTTGTGCTCTGTGAGTCGATATCCTTCGCATACAATTCAATTGGAGTTGAAAAATTCAAGTTTGGAGAAAATCACTTTTAAAAATGTTTAAATCGTCATAACTCCTTAACCAAGCGTCTAAGCACTATCAAACTTGCAAAATTCAAAATTCTCTAAAAACAAAACTACAAGTCCAAAACTTATAGAAAATACATTTTTGTGCTCTGTGAGTCGATATCCTTCGCATACAATTCAATTGGAGTTGAAAAATTCAAGTTTGGAGAAAATCACTTTTAAAAATGTTTAAATCGTCATAACTCCTTAACCAAGCGTCTAAACACTATCAAACTTGCAAAATTCAAATTTCTCTAAAAACAAAACTACAAGTCCAAAACTTATAGAAAATACATTTTTATGCTCTGTGAGTCGATATCCTTCGCATACAATTCAATTGAAGTTGAAAAATTCAAGTTTGGAGAAAATCACTTTTAAAAATGTTTAAATCGTCATAACTCCTTAACCAAGCGTCTAAACACTATCAAACTTGCAAAATTCAAAATTCTCTAAAAACAAAACTACAAGTCCAAAACTTATAGAAAATACATTTTTGTGCTCTGTGAGACGATATCCTTCGCATACAATTCAATTGGAGTCGAAAAATTCACGTTTGGAGAAAATGACTTTTAAAAATGTTTAAATCGTCATAACTCCTTAACCAAGCGTCTAAACACTATCAAACTTGCAAAATTCAAAATTCTCTAAAAACAAAACTACAAGTCCAAAACTTATAGAAAATACATTTTTGTGCTCTGTGAGTCGATATAATTCGCATACAATTCAATTGGAGTTGAAAAATTCAAGTTTGGAGAAAATCACTTTTAAAAATGTTTAAATCGTCATAACTCCTTAACCAAGCGTCTAAACACTATGAAACTTGCAAAATTCAAAATTCTCTAAAAACAAAACTACAAGTCCAAAACTTATAGAAAATACATTTTTGTGCTCTGTGAGTCGATATCCTTCGCATACAACTCAATTGGAGTCGAAAAATTCACGTTTGGAGAAAATCACTTTTAAAAATGTTTAAATCGTCATAACTCCTTAACCAAGCGTCTAAACACTATCAAACTTGCAAAATTCAAAATTCTCTAAAAACAAAACTACAAGTCCAAAACTTATAGAAAATACATTTTTGTGCTCTGTGAGTCGATATCCTTCGCATACAATTCAATTGGAGTCGAAAAATTCACGTTTGGAGAAAATGACTTTTAAAAATGTTTAAATCGTCATAACTCCTTAACCAAGCGTCTAAACACTATCAAACTTGCAAAATTCAAAATTCTCTAAAAACAAAACTACAAGTCCAAAACTTATAGAAAATACATTTTTGTGCTCTGTGAGTCGATATCCTTCGCATACAATTCAATTGGAGTTGAAAAATTCAAGTTTGGAGAAAATCACTTTTAAAAATGTTTAAATCGTCATAACTCCTTAACCAAGCGTCTAAACACTATCAAACTTGCAAAATTCAAAATTCTCTAAAAACAAAACTACAAGTCCAAAACTTATAGAAAATACATTTTTGTGCTCTGTGAGTCGATATAATTCGCATACAATTCAATTGGAGTTGAAAAATTCAAGTTTGGAGAAAATCACTTTTAAAAATGTTTAAATCGTCATAACTCCTTAACCAAGCGTCTAAACACTATGAAACTTGCAAAATTCAAAATTCTCTAAAAACAAAACTACAAGTCCAAAACTTATAGAAAATACATTTTTGTGCTCTGTGAGTCGATATCCTTCGCATACAACTCAATTGGAGTCGAAAAATTCACGTTTGGAGAAAATCACTTTTAAAAATGTTTAAATCGTCATAACTCCTTAACCAAGCGTCTAAACACTATCAAACTTGCAAAATTCAAAATTCTCTAAAAACAAAACTACAAGTCCAAAACTTATAGAAAATACATTTTTGTGCTCTGTGAGTCGATATCCTTCGCATACAATTCAATTGGAGTTGAAAAATTCAAGTTTGGAGAAAATCACTTTTAAAAATGTTTAAATCGTCATAACTCCTTAACCAAGCGTCTAAACATTATCAAACTTGCAAAATTCAAAATTCTCTAAAAACAAAACTACAAGTCCAAAACTTATAGAAAATACATTTTTGTGCTCTGTGAGTCGATATCCTTCGCATACAATTCAATTGGAGTTGAAAAATTCAAGTTTGGAGAAAATCACTTTTAAAAATGTTTAAATCGTCATAACTCCTTAACCAAGCGTCTAAACACTATCAAACTTGCAAAATTCAAAATTCTCTAAAAACAAAACTACAAGTCCAAAACTTATAGAAAATACATTTTTGTGCTCTGTGAGTCGATACCCTTCGCATACAATTCAATTGGAGTCGAAAAATTCACGTTTGGAGAAAATCACTTTTAAAAATGTTTAAATCGTCATAACTCCTTAACCAAGCGTCTAAACACTATCAAACTTGCAAAATTCAAATTTCTCTAAAAACAAAACTACAAGTCCAAAACTTATAGAAAATACATTTTTGTGCTCTGTGAGTCGATATCCTTCGCATACAATTCAATTGGAGTTGAAAAATTCAAGTTTGGAGAAAATCAGTTTTAAAAATGTTTAAATCGTCATAACTCCTTAACCAAGCGTCTAAACACTATCAAACTTGCAAAATTCAAAATTCTCTAAAAACAAAACTACAAGTCCAAAACTTATAGAAAATACATTTTTGTGCTCTGTGAGTCGATATCCTTCGCATACAATTCAATTGGAGTTGAAAAATTCAAGTTTGGAGAAAATCACTTTTAAAAATGTTTAAATCGTCATAACTCCTTAACCAAGCGTCTAAACACTATCAAACTTGCAAAATTCAAAATTCTCTAAAAACAAAACTACAAGTCCAAAACTTATAGAAAATACATTTTTGTGCTCTGTGAGTCGATATCCTTCGCATACAATTCAATTGGAGTTGAAAAATTCAAGTTTGGAGAAAATCACTTTTAAAAATGTTTAAATCGTCATAACTCCTTAACCAAGCGTCTAAACACTATCAAACTTGCAAAATTCAAAATTCTCTAAAAACAAAACTACAAGTCCAAAACTTATAGAAAATACATTTTTGTGCTCTGTGAGTCGATATCCTTCGCATACAATTCAATTGGAGTTGAAAAATTCAAGTTTGGAGAAAATCAGTTTTGAAAATGTTTAAATCGTCATAACTCCTTAACCAAGCGTCTAAACACTATCAAACTTGCAAAATTCAAAATTCTCTAAAAACAAAACTACAAGTCCAAAACTTATAGAAAATACATTTTTGTGCTCTGTGAGTCGATATCCTTCGCATACAATTCAATTGGAGTTGAAAAATTCAAGTTTGGAGAAAATCAGTTTTAAAAATGTTTAAATCGTCATAACTCCTTAACCAAGCGTCTAAACACTATCAAACTTGCAAAATTCAAAATTCTCTAAAAACAAAACTACAAGTCCAAAACTTATAGAAAATACATTTTTGTGCTCTGTGAGTCGATATCCTTCGCATACAATTCAATTGGAGTTGAAAAATTCAAGTTTGGAGAAAATCAGTTTTAAAAATGTTTAAATCGTCATAACTCCTTAACCAAGCGTCTAAACACTATCAAACTTGCAAAATTCAAAATTCTCTAAAAACAAAACTACAAGTCCAAAACTTATAGAAAATACATTTTTGTGCTCTGGGAGTCGATATCCTTCGCATACAATTCAATTGGAGTTGAAAAATTCACGTTTGGAGAAAATGACTTTTAAAAATGTTTAAATCGTCATAACTCCTTAACCAAGCGTCTGAACACTATCAAACTTGCAAAATTCAAAATTCTCTAAAAACAAAACTACAAGTCCAAAACTTATAGAAAATACATTTTTGTGCTCTGTGAGTCGATATCCTTCGCATACAATTCAATTGGAGTTGAAAAATTCAAGTTTGGAGAAAATCACTTTTAAAAATGTTTAAATCGTCATAACTCCTTAACCAAGCGTCTAAGCACTATCAAACTTGCAAAATTCAAAATTCTCTAAAAACAAAACTACAAGTCCAAAACTTATAGAAAATACATTTTTGTGCTCTGTGAGTCGATATCCTTCGCATACAATTCAATTGGAGTTGAAAAATTCAAGTTTGGAGAAAATCACTTTTAAAAATGTTTAAATCGTCATAACTCCTTAACCAAGCGTCTAAACACTATCAAACTTGCAAAATTCAAATTTCTCTAAAAACAAAACTACAAGTCCAAAACTTATAGAAAATACATTTTTATGCTCTGTGAGTCGATATCCTTCGCATACAATTCAATTGAAGTTGAAAAATTCAAGTTTGGAGAAAATCACTTTTAAAAATGTTTAAATCGTCATAACTCCTTAACCAAGCGTCTAAACACTATCAAACTTGCAAAATTCAAAATTCTCTAAAAACAAAACTACAAGTCCAAAACTTATAGAAAATACATTTTTGTGCTCTGTGAGACGATATCCTTCGCATACAATTCAATTGGAGTCGAAAAATTCACGTTTGGAGAAAATGACTTTTAAAAATGTTTAAATCGTCATAACTCCTTAACCAAGCGTCTAAACACTATCAAACTTGCAAAATTCAAAATTCTCTAAAAACAAAACTACAAGTCCAAAACTTATAGAAAATACATTTTTGTGCTCTGTGAGTCGATATAATTCGCATACAATTCAATTGGAGTTGAAAAATTCAAGTTTGGAGAAAATCACTTTTAAAAATGTTTAAATCGTCATAACTCCTTAACCAAGCGTCTAAACACTATGAAACTTGCAAAATTCAAAATTCTCTAAAAACAAAACTACAAGTCCAAAACTTATAGAAAATACATTTTTGTGCTCTGTGAGTCGATATCCTTCGCATACAACTCAATTGGAGTCGAAAAATTCACGTTTGGAGAAAATCACTTTTAAAAATGTTTAAATCGTCATAACTCCTTAACCAAGCGTCTAAACACTATCAAACTTGCAAAATTCAAAATTCTCTAAAAACAAAACTACAAGTCCAAAACTTATAGAAAATACATTTTTGTGCTCTGTGAGTCGATATCCTTCGCATACAACTCAATTGGAGTCGAAAAATTCACGTTTGGAGAAAATCACTTTTAAAAATGTTTAAATCGTCATAACTCCTTAACCAAGCGTCTAAACACTATCAAACTTGCAAAATTCAAAATTCTCTAAAAACAAAACTACAAGTCCAAAACTTATAGAAAATACATTTTTGTGCTCTGTGAGTCGATATCCTTCGCATACAATTCAATTGGAGTTGAAAAATTCAAGTTTGGAGAAAATCACTTTTAAAAATGTTTAACCCTCTACTGCATGAATTAATATTAGCGGACGAAAAAATTAAAAAATGCTTTACATGGGTTCATTGGGTTGTTTCAAAACGGTTTTCATTAAAAAAATTTGTTTAAATTAATTTGTTAAAAAAATTTGTTTATAAGCCAAATTTGGCTTCGTATGCATTAAGGGGTAAGAAATTTTACTAATTTAATTTATTCAGATTATGAAAAGAATACAATTTTTAATTATTAAAAATATCAAAATATAAATATTTATCATTTAAAAACAAAATAAAGTAAAATAAATACATTGCATTACAAAAGGTTAAGAATTAATTCAAATTTTGCTCATTTTAAGACAATGAACCGAGAAAAGCAATTTGTTTTTGTCCGTTATATATATTTTTTCTTGTTCAAATTTTTTCCACTGTCGAAGTAAGTCTTGCTCAAACATTTTCACCCACTCCCAGATCTAACAAAAGCTAAAAAGTAATAAAATGATTGAAAAATATTATAGGTGAGCCCCCCTCCCCCTAAAATTTGTGTGGTTACGCCGCTGGAAATGGCGTTCACATGAGAAAAATGTCTCTAAAAGCGAAGGGGCTCCAT